>NC_079191.1:270626910-270926910 GCF_029499605.1 Hyla sarda | reverse complement strand
GCGATTTCCCTTGCGATTTGCGGCGATCGCCGACATGGGGGGCCTACATGGCCCCCCTCGGTGTTTGCCCTGGATCCCTGCTGAAGGATTTTGGCAGGGATCCGCTTCCGATCTCCGCCGGGTGAGCGGTGGAGACCAGGAAAAGACATGACGTATGCATAAGTCATGGGTCCTGAAGAGGTTAAGGATAGGCCACAAGAATGATTTTCTCTGGGGAGCTCAATCCTACACTGTTCTCTTGCCAGTACTCTCTCTCTCTCTCTCTGTCTATATTTCAAACATTACGTCCCAAGTGCCCTTCTGTTCAGTGCTCTTTTGTGACTGAAGAGTACAAAAGTGGCAATACATGGCAAAATAGCACCAAATGCACTCAGAAAAGAAAGGTGCTTAAGTGGGCACTGTCAGGTACAAAAACTTTTTATATGTTGGACATCTTGGCAAAACATTAACCTTTCTAATACACATCATAAGAACATTTTATTTCCTTTGTATAGAATTATTTTTTTTTTTTTGAGAAAACCTAAAGGAAAAGAACCCCACTACCTGTAAGTGTATATAGCTACTGTAATGACCTTAAAGCACCACTCCTGCCCGTAGGGTACTACGACTTGGCTTCATTCACTTCAATGTAACTGAGCTGCAAAACCACACACAAATGTGGTGCAATTTTTTTTAAAGAAATCAGCTGTTTTTCTAATGCTGGATAATCTTTATAATGTGCACTCCCAATATCATTAAATACATCAGTCACTTCAAAGACTAATATGAAAATATACCATTTTTATTTACATAAATTTAAAAAATATACATCTAAAATGGAACCCACACTCAGTGAGGAATAGAAAAAAATGACACCCCATGCTAAAAACACAATATAGCCTTAGGGTACATTCCCACACGGCGTATTTGCTGCGTATTTGCTGCTGCGTATTTTATTTTCTCTGTTGAAGTCAATGGGTAGGAAAATACGCAGCACCAAATACGCAGCAAATACGCAGCAAAATACGCCGTGTGGGAACGTACCCTTATACAGAGTCCACTGCACCAGCCTCTAAATAATGCAAAAAAAAGTGTTACAAAAATAAATTATGTGCTAGTGCAACAAGAAGAGACAATGCATGGAGCTATATAACCAAAAAAGTCTAATAAAGCAATAGTGCTTACATAATACGGCTAACTGGCATAGGAGAGACAGGGCTGCGGCCCAGTACGGAGTGGTATCACTGCAGAAATCAAAAGCCGGTTGAGGAACAAGATTCTCTGATCTGACAAAGCAACTAAAATGTAACCTTGCAGCCTTGATTCTTAGCATCATGTCTGGAGGAAACCAGGGGCTGCTCATCAACTGCATCACATGCTGTGGGGGTGTTTTTTAGCAGATGGGACAGAAAGACTGATCAGGGTTGAAAGAAAGCTGAATGGAGCAAAGTACACAGATGTTCCTAATAAAAACCTGATCCAGAGTGCTTAAAAAGGTACTCCGCTGCTCAGGGTTTGGAACAAACTGTTCAGAAAACTGGAGCCGGGAGCTTGTGATGTCATAGGCCCGCCCCTCATGACATCACGCCCCGCCCCTCAATGCAAGTCTATGAGAGGGGGCGTGACAGCTTTCACGCCCCCTCCCATAGACTTGCATTGAGGGGGCGGGGTGTGACATCATGAGGGGGCAGGGCTAAGACGTCACAAGCTCCCGGCGCCGGCTATAGCATTTGGAACAGTTTGTTCCAAACGCTGAGCAGCAGAGTACCCTTTAAAACCTCAGACTGAGCTGAAGGTTTAGCTTTCAGCAAGGCAATGGCCCTAAGCACACAGCCAAGACAACACAGAATTGGCTTAGGGACAACTCTGTAAATGTCCTTGAGTGGCTAAGCCACAGCCCTGACTTGAACCCAATCAAACATCTCTGGAGAGACCTGAAAATGGTTTCCATGGATGGTCCCCATCCAACCTGGCACAAAATCCCCAAATCCAGGTGTACCAACCTTGTGACATTATACCCAAGAACACTGGAGACTGTAATGGCTTCCGAATGTGCTTCAACTAAGTACTGAGTAAGGGGTCTGAGTGCAATATTAAAATTTTTACTTTTCAATACATTAGCAAAGATGTCCAACATTCTGTTCTCACTCTGTCATTATGGGGTATTGAGTGCAATTTGAGAAAAAGAGTTACCGTAGCCTGAAAATAAGTCTGCTATACTCTATGTATTGCAATAGAGTAGGGGCAAATCAAGTATTGCAATAGAGTAGGGGCAAATCAAGCATTGCAGAATAGTCTATGTTTCTAGGAAAAAATTGCATAGAGGTAAGACCAGCCCACATAATGTTCCAGAGATAAGAAAACAAGGACATGAAGAGACATCTGTTGTTAAAATGGAGAAGTTATTTTCCTATGCTAACTTATAGAGAAGTAAAATTGCCATGCAAAACACCTGAGAGCAAAATACTGCAACCAGCAACATGGTTCAGCTCCTACAACTGTGTATGTGGATCTGCTGGCGTAAGTATTTTTATTTTCATTTATTTATAAAATGTTATTTTTTCAGCATTCTGTCATGGATTCCTTTGTATTTTTTATTTGGGGATATTTCTTGCTCTCACTTTGTGGTAGGCTGAGTATTGACTGATGGCATCAGAATAACCTTTGAGTCATAAACCTCTAGAGAATAAATTCTCTCCGATAAAGACAAATCATTCCATTTTATGTGCTATATATGTGTGAATCTGGGCATATGTTTTGCATTCCATTTTACTTTTGTAGCTTTAATCTTGTAAATTGGCTGCACATCTTCATTTACTTTGTTTTATACACTTTATGGGAGAGAATAATGGAAACCTGTGTAGAAGACAAGTGGAGTAGTTTCCCATATCAATCAGATTGTGTTCATCATTATTCAGAGGCTTTTTTTTTTTAAATGAATGAAGCAATCTGATTGGTTGCTATGGGTGACTGCACCACTCTTTCTCTGCGCGGGTTTTGATAAATCTCCCCATATATGTGCCTGCAGAAATAAGTGGTTCTGTCCATCTCTATAACGTTGCATGCTGATCAAATGTAAGCATGCATGTTTATGGGAAATCAGATTAAAAAAGACCATATCATCTGTTTTCCAGGTCTGCTAAATAAAGGCATGTTTCTTAGTATGTACCTTTTCATATAGGGGGGATTTACGAAGGATGGTGTGAAATTTCAACGGCTTTAGAGCACAAATGTTGCGGCAAAAGTTGAATATCTTGAATATCTATTACTCTGTTTACCTGGTGCTCATGCTTTACCAGTTTTCTTTCTGGAGTCACGACCAAAAGCATAGCAAGATTACCCTACAAGGCCGGGGCTTTAAAGATCCTCTGACCCAGTTGTCTACCCATCACACATTGGTCCTTGTCAAATCCTTACACTTGCACATTTTCTTGATTCCACCAACAACTTTAAGAAGTGACTTTTCACTTGCTGCTTAAAGAGGTACTCTGCCCCAAAGGATAGGGGATAAGATCTCTGATCGCGGGGGTCCTGACGCTGAGACCCCCTTTGATCTCTGCTGAGGCACCCCAGACATCCGGTGACTAGCGATGTGGCGCTGAAGTCACGGCCACGCCCCCTCCCATAGGCTTGCATTGAGGGGGCGTGACCATGCCGTCACGAGCCTCCGGTGCCACAGCCGGTGTTCTAAACGAACGCCAGATGCTGCAGGGAGATCTCGGGGGTCCTGGCAGCAGAACCCCTGCAATTAGACATCTTATCCCCTATTCTTTTGATAGAGGATAAGATGTCTCCCACTCTTTGACAAGACACCATCATTTTATTCAGTTCACCTGCAAGTGGTTTTAATGTTGTGGTTAATCGATTGTACAGTATTCATATAACTGCATATTTATGCCTTCGAAGACCTTCCTTGTTTGGCCTATAGAATACGTCAAAGCACTGATATACATATTTTTTGTTTCTACAGACTTATCCTGGAGTATGTAGTCTTAATGTAGTCATAATGTGATTTTAATGACTATATAAACAGTTATAAGTGTCAGCACTGTAAAATGTACCCAGTTTTTGGAACTAGTCTTTTGTTATTTCTCTTTTAGACATATCTTCTGTACTCATGACGTTGGAAGTCAAAAGGGTTGTTTTCAGCTCTTTGGACTTCAGCACAATGTTGCATTGGAGTACAACATGCGATGGACAACCTACCTGTAAATATGAATTGCAGTACAAGGTGTATGTATCTCATTTATATATCTTACACTTGAATGGTGTTGTTTTTATTATTTTTCTCTTAGGAGATATTTCTACTGGGTGCTGTAGAAGTGATCTCAGTATTTCGGAAAGCATGGATTGAAAATCCTAAACAAGTTTGAGATATTTTTGTTAAATGGAGCTCTCTGTACCTACTAAGCAAATAAACACTGTTAGACATGATTGTTGAAAAAAAAATTACAGAAGAATAACTACATAAAAACATTCAATATATATAGACTGTCATGGGCAAAAAGAAAGTACACCCACCTTGGATTTTATGTCATGATTTATCAGGGTCCAGTCTCTGGTGGCAGTGACTTTACATTATTTTACTGTGCATTTTACATGATTTTACTTTTAAATGTGAATTCAAGTAGAGAAAACAGACATGGTCGCACATCTACATTTTGTATTTTGTTCTAATTGCTTCTCAGCATAAATTCAAAAACTAACAGGTTGTTAGTATACATTTTGATCAAAAAGTACAAGCCCACTCGCCACGTCAAGGCCACCTATTTAGAGTGGGCTCTTGTAAAAGGGGTTTGTGGCTTGTGGCCTGTTGGTGCAGACAAAGGCTTTGGTTATAACTCAGGTTTTGCTCAAGCAATGCACTTTAGTTTTTTAAAAAGGCCTCAAAAATAAAAGAAGCAATCTGAATGGCTGCTATTCCTCTGAACGTGTTTTGATAATTCTCCCCCTAAGTCTCTATGCCCTGCACCAAGGATGTACTTTCTGTATCCTCACAGTCTTTACTGACTTGTTACATAGTCACTAATGTGCAGGTCCAATTTCAGTGTGCAACACTATGCAGTTCTTCACTGCGCCAGACCTACCCACCCGGATGTCAGTGATGTCTCAGATTATCCCCTCCTATACTATGAGTGCCCTGAACTGGTTTCTGCTTTGACTATTCGTGGGACTGACATATTCCCATCACTCAACATCCCAATGAGTAGATGGACTCCACTGGTTTTCTCAGTCGCTGCCTACTTGCAATTGATGGCTCTGCTATACCTAGACGATCTGTAGCAGTCACCTATATAATTATGACAGTACAGGCAAGTAAAGCCTCATCACTGTACTCTTTTCATAACAGTACACAATCACAGGCTGACAGGAAAACCACCTATTTTATGTGGGCAACGAACCCACTGAAAGTACTGTCACCAACCACCACACATCAATCGCAGTCTATCTTAGGGCTTCCAGTGCTAGCCCCAGCAGTCTGATGTCACAGCCACATGGCACCCAGGGAGAAACTAACCCCAATTGCTACATTTCCAAGCTGTACAGTAACCGCAGCAAGCACAGTAATACTAGCACAAGGAAAAGACGCACAGCAAAACATTTTGCAATGACACCTGCAAAGAAACAGTAACAGTAAACAGTAACAAAGTATAAAAGACAGTATAATTCTTGGTGGCCATTTAAAGGATAGTGACCGCTAAGTCTTACACAGTTTAAGTTTCATCCTTCTAACACATTCCTTGGATTCATCTGTGCAGTGATTGAAGATGAGGACAGTACACATCAATTTACTATATCACATCTGTGCTGCTCTACCCAAGCTAGGGCCGCTATCAGAGGCTTGTTCCAAATTAAACATAAAAAAGGGCCCCTTGCTGCTGGTTCTGCTCCCCACTTTTGCAATTCCTGGGGACCCAGACTTTTGGCAATATGGGGCCCCAAAATTTCTGATGATGCTCCTGGCCTCAGCCTATAGAAGGTTAATGAAGATAATATATTATGGCCTGGGGGTTGTCAGTCAATACTGAAGGGATTGTTTACAAATTAGACTGCCTAAGACTTCCTGATAGCCCAAATGATTCCTAGCTGGTCATGTATATGGCATATGTGCTACAACTGGAGCTATATACAGGGTCATCTTTGTGTTATGCATGATGGTGGTTTATGGAGTTTTAGGGCACAGGATCCCTTTAAAATTCATTCCCTCAAGCAATTTAAAGTGTCACTTTAAAAAACTTTTTTTAAAGGATTTTTTAAAATGTTCACATCAGCGTTGTTTAAATCTGTTAGGAAATGTCCGTTTTGACACATAACACAGGTCACTCATAATGGATATAAAAATCATGTTAACGGAAGTAAAATGGTAAATGATTATGTTAAGCTTGCATACAAAATTACAGACCATTAACATCCGTTTCTCTCCATTATGTCATTGTTTATTTTTTTTTCTGAGCATGCTCAGTAGAAATAACAATAATAATAATAAATAATAACAATATCAAAATAACAAATAACAAAAAATGTTTTAATTGGTTTGGGTCTGGGTCTTCAAGACCCCTACCAATCGCTTAAACAAGCTGGGAGAAGTTCCTCTAATCACTTCTCCCCCCCATCTTACTGTTCGCTGCATAGGACCGATTCTATAGCAAGTCTATGGAGCCCATCTTACACATGGAAAATCAAGATGGAAGATAAGTGCATAGCTTAGCACTTCTTCTGGCTCTTTCTATCGATAAGCGGGGTTGAACACCCAGGTTTTGACCATCTAAAAGTTTTGTCACGTCTCTATGATATGTAAAAATATATATTTTTAAATAATAGTGATACTTCAAGGGTATATTCACAAGCTGCTGGTTATGGCACTTGGCTGTGAATGAAAAGTTCCTCCCATGCTTCTGAATGGGTTGTTTCTGTAGAAAGTTCTTTGATTATTGAAAGCCATATTCAGATGAATGAGAAACCTGCTGATATTAGACTTTTCCCTATTTTTTATCCCATCATCAACAATAAGATTTTTCAATATATAAGAGCAGTGTGGTCCGGCACTTAACGAAACTAGGGTAAGTCCGCTGTGGGAGTTAGAAGCTTACAAGCAATGGATATGCGGTGGTGCAGTGTCCATAGTAGCAAATGGCAATGGGACATTTGCTACTACGGACAATAAGATTTTGACTATTGTATCATGCAAGTTTACTTTATCAATGACAGTATAGGTTGCATATATATATATATATATATATATATATATATATATATATTAGAGAAAGCTGGCAGTACATGTAACTAATTCTGGCCACTAGATGGCATCTAAGACATACATAACTAGTAAATGTACAAAAGATACAGCAACAGTCTGCAAATTCCAAGACCCATGTGAACACTGAATATATAAATAATCTTGAACTCTATTACGTCTATATTTACTATAAGTGTAAAAGTGAACAAAGTTTGATCAAATTGTGTTAGCCCACATGCCTTGAAGTCAATGTGATCTCATCAGATTAAACCCTAACATTTGGTTGTGCATTCTACCCATCTGTCCAAGATTTTTTTTAGGTAGAGCAGAGTATGGCTGGATCCAACATTCCCTGAAAGCTAAGGAAGCACTTACCTTTTTTTGTACATATAATATTTACTGGACACCAGTATTCCTGCAGAATTATTTGTTTAATCCCAGCCCAGCTACATTTGTAAATTTAATTACTATAGCTGGGTCATGTGAACATCTGTCTGACAACTAGTAAATTACATACTCTAATGTGTAGCGAGAAGGTTAGTATCATCTAAGAGTTTCTGACTTCCTGTGAACCTCAGGATTACTTCATCGCCTATCTGTTCCCACCTGGCAGCTCATAGACCACTTCTCCACCTAGCTTCACCCTTCTTGTTTCTTTGTATGTTCTCCATGCACAGAAAGCTGTTGAAGATAGAATCTCTGTGCTCTCTATGAGACCTGCAATACAGGGATATAGTAGGTGAGTCCATGTAAAGAGTGGGCCTCAGAGTCATTGAGGTGGACACTGATTGGAGATGGATCACTCAGGGCCACTAGACTGCCCAGTTATGTAGAGCCCTGTTCCCGGCCGAAGATACTACGATCACCCTGCACAGCGAGACTGAATCATACATCACTATTATGGATCATAACACTAGTGACAAGTTCCCTTTAAAAGACTAAAGAGGAATTTACTGACTGTTAGTATAGCCACAAGCACATTGAAAAATAAGGAAAAAAATTTGCTTCTGTATTCATGTATTACAGGAAATAAAATCTCAATAAATTATACAATATATATATATATACGATTATAAATACTATGTTTTGTATCAATTTTAAGATATGGAGACAGTGAGTGGCAAAAGAAAAGAGACTGTGAAAAAAGCAAGAACTTCTGCAATATGACAGCAGAAATATTGAAGAAAGAACATGTAGATGAAAAGATATTTGCCCGAGTGAGAGCGAAGACTAATAACAATGCTACATCTTCATGGAAAATTAGTAAAGAATTTCAAGTCTTACGAGAAAGTAAGTTGATGAAATCTTGATTTGTTTGGCCTGAGATATATAAAACTATAATTTTATTCATTCTTTGGTAGCTACATCGCAAATTGAACTACAACATGAGAATTTGATAAGGATTAGAAATACAAGTTCTGTAATTTGTATAAGTGTGCTCGGCCTGTTGTCTCACACTTGTATATGCTACAGAATATCGTTGTGACTGTTAATATTATTATAATTTTAGACAGATATACATTATTCTTTTATATTGATACAAATGCACAATTTACCCATTGTGGGGTCCCAGTGTGACTTCTATTTTAGACCACAGAGCCCATCCTAAGTATAGAACACATATCTTATGAAAAGGATGAGATGGTGGATGTCATTTTATAAAGGGGGGGAATGAACAGCCCTCCAATATTTTAATCTTTATACTCCCAAATGAAATGTAGAACGAAAAGAAGACAACAGCTGCCGAAAATGTACCTGTCCTCATTCAAATTCACAGCGGGAAACACACTGCTAACTTGCAATGAAATCCGCTAATGTAAACAAGCCCTTAGGGTGTATTTACACATATTTGATGCTGCAGATTTGAAGCTGCAAATTGTATGCAGAAAATTTCAATTCAAACTAAATGATTGAACACCGTTTTAAATCTGCAGCATAAAAAATGTAGCAGATCCTGTGTGTGTGAATACACCTTTAAAGCCATGATATTTCACTGTGGCCTAGAAGAGGAAGTACCATAAAACAACATGTTATGCAAACACTGTATTGTAGTCTATCAGTGCTGTCATTGCTGTTACTAATAGTAGCTTGGCTTGGTTAATCATTTCCAATATGAGACATATCACTTTTCTTCTGGTGTTCTAGTCTCGAAATGGTAATTTTAATAACACACATGACATTCATATTTTATGATGAACATAATAAATCTTTGTGTGATGCGGAAGTACAGGCCATACCCCCTAACGGAAAAAATGCCCCAATAAACGTATTGGAGTTCACATCATAAACAAGGAAGTTCCCCCATGCACAGTGTCAGCAAACTTTTGCCAATAAACAGTATTCTGTTCCCGGTAATAACCAGTACTACCAACAGAGGGCTACCTAAAAGACAATGCTCAGAGTCTTCGAGATCTCTTCCTACTGGTAGATTCCTAGAACATCCAGCAGATAACAAAGTATATTCTCATTTTCTATATAGCAACTAGTCAGATGCCATGTTTTATTTGTGTTCTGAATTTGTTCTGATTTTCTAAATATATGTGGATCTCTTCTTTCTTTTAGCAAACATTAGCGCCCCAGCGGTGACTGTGACACCTTCCTCACACACCATATTAGTAGATATCACTGCCCCACTGCTGTTATATCACATCAAATATGCTGGCACTGACTATCAGAAGAAAATATCTTTTCTTATTAAGCTGTCCTCTTCATCAAAGGTAAGGCCTGGAATATCACATAAAAAACAAAGAAGCATATAGAATTGTCTGCTAATAGTAACTTTACAAGAAATGGAAAGAATGAGCTGCACTCACCACGGATGATTTTCAAAAGGAGTGGAGTTTATTTCATCGGTGCTATACATAACTACAGGAGGGAAGGGAGGGGGAGCGGACATCAGCTCCGTAGAGCTGACCAGAAGCGACGATTTGTCGCTTCTGGTCAGCTCTACGGAGCTGATGTCCGCTCCCCCTCTCTTGCCTCATGTCGTTATGTATAGCACCGATGAATAAACTCCACTCCTTTTGAAAATCATCCGTGGTGAGTGCAGCTCATTCTTTCCATTTCTTGTCTACTATGTCTTGCAATCCCTCCGCTTGCACCTCCACCTGTTTTTCATACCTGGTCTATTTTTTGCATTACTATTTCCTGCTTAAAGATTTTTGTAATTTTTGCCTTCGGCATTTTTCCATTTTTATTGGCCTAACTGCATTTTTCTGTGCTCTCCTGTGCCGGGTTGCTTTTTCTATACATACGGTAGTAACTTTATGCCTACGGTCATTAATAGCTTTTTGGTGTCTTCCGAGAATTATTCATTTCAGCTACTACTAAAATAGAAATAGCTTACAGCTAAAAACAGATGTATTACCAAGATAAGTAAGTGTATAGCTAACGAAACTCCCATGAGTCATTCTGTTGAGTAAGGTAAATATTAGTGGTATTTTGATGAATCACACTAGAAAATATTATGTCCATGAAACTGCATTCCTGCATTTCTTCTTTAGCGCAGTTTCACTTGAAAACAATAGAGGCACATTAATATGTCAGTATCATGGCCATTAGAAGAGACTGAACTGTGGGTCTAATGACTTGTAGTGACAGGATCATAGATGGTACAGGTGAGGAGCATCGGTGTAATGGTAACAGGTAGACAAAAAGATGAGGGTATGAGTCTGCCATTTGGGATAGAATGGGGAAGGGATAGTACCACAGTACAGTAGTAAGTCACAAGTAACCATGACTAAGGATCGCACAGATCCGAAACGCGTCGGCGTTCTTGTCCCTATGCTGCATGTTTTTATGACTCAATAAAGCTGAAGAATTTTTGCATCCTAAAGCGCTGGACATTTCCATTATTTCCTGTTAAGTCACAAGTAATGTCTAAATCAGTTTAGATCTATAGAGCCTTTTAGCAAGTAATTGATTCAAATCAAGTGTCATAACCTCATTCCTCTATTCTACTAGTGGTCAAATATTGAATCAGAAAAAAAGGCTGAAGTTCTGGTCCAGTCCAATCTGCTTTAGGGTCCTTTTAGGTAACTGAACAGCTTCAAGGATAAAAGCACTGGTCTTGCTGATGCTTTACCCATCTTGAGGATCTTACAGACAGGGCTGCGTGATGATCACTGGATTGTTCTTGCGCCATAATATTTGTTGGCTTCACTTATAAATGGGGAGAAATACAGCCGGTAAACAAGTACTGCTTACTCGGCTGAAATGATGCGTCAGCTGACAGACAAGCATTTGCTTGCTCATTGGCTGATCGCTGGGCCAGTTACAAAGGGAAATATTGGCCTTTTTTAGCTGACAATAGTCAGATGCAATAAGGCTCTTACTTGTTTTTTAGACAGATTAAACTTCCTACATCGTGTCACGATTACCATTCTTTGATGTGTATCTGAAGTAACTATTACTGCCTTCATAATCTTGCTAAAACTCCAAATTCCTCAAACACATAAAAGATATAAGGACAAGCACTGCACAAAGACATATGTACTATGCAGCTGCTATGGTGCCCTTGGAGAGAGGGGGTTCAGCCCAAGCTGGTCCCATTCCTTTTTTATTGTTAAAAAACTGTGCATAACTCCTCTCTCCAGTTATCTGCATTGTCAACTAACTACCGTATTTTTCGCCCTATAGAACGCACCGGCGTATAAGACGCACCCAATTTATAGGTGAAAAATCTAAAAAAATAAAGATTTTGAACCCAATAGTGGTCTTCAACCTGCGGACCTCCAGATGTTGCAAAACCGTTGGCTGTCCGGGCATGCTGGGAGTTGTAGTTTTGCAACATCTGGAGGTCCGCAGATTGAAGACCACTGCATAGGAGGTAATACTCGCGTGTCCCCGCCGCTCCGGACCCGTCACCGCTGCCCTGGATGTCGCTCCATCGCTGTCGCCGTGTCCCCGTCGCTCTACTGCCGGCCTGCTGCTGAACGTCTCTGCTGTTGGCCGGGTATCCTCGCTCTCCGTCGCCGTCATCACGTCGTTACGCACGCCGACGCACATACGCGACGATGTGATGACGAGGAAGGAGAGCGCCGGCCATACAGGAGATCCCTGAAGGGAGAAGACACCGAGGAGGCAGGTAAGGTCCCTCCCGGTGTCCTGTAAGCACTAACCCGGCTATTCAGTCGGGCTGTTCGGGACCGCCGCGGTGAAATCGCGGCTGTCCTGAACAGCCCGACTGAACAGCCGGGTTTGTGTCACTTTCCCTTCAGACGCGGTGGTCAGCTTTGATCGCCGTGTTTGAAGGGTTAATACAGGGCATCACCACGATCGGTGATGTCCTGTATTAGCCGCGGGTCCCGGCCGTTGATGGCCGCAGGGACCGCCACGATAGGGGTGTATTCGCCGTATAAGACGCACCGACTTATTCCCCCCAGTTTTGAGGAAGAAAAAGTGCGTCTTACACGGCGAAAAATACGGTAATAGATGGAGGAATTGACCAATGGGTAATGGAAAGCAAAAAAAAAAAAAATAGACCTTTCTGTCCCGGGGGACAAAATTAGACCTGGTATTTCTGGCTCTTTTTGACATTTGTACACCACTGACTAAAATGTAAGCATTTCTAGATTGTGATGCTTTTGGATTGATAGTACTTTAACCAACAGAGGGAGCTCAAATCTTACAAACTCTTAGCTGTACATTTACATCTGTTATGTAGACATTTAAACCTGGATGTTTTTATGCGTGGAACGGATTGGATCATAACTTGCTGTTTTTCAGTCTCTAATTTGCTGACTTCAATCTGAAAAAATAAAAATAAAATAGATAAAAGTATATGACTCTTCTAAGAACATATGAAAAATGCCTGTATGGATTTTCCTTTCTTTTTTATGTACATTTCTTACAAATTAGTATACGCTAGACATAACTGTTTTATTATATAAAAAAAAAAAAAAAAAACTAAGATCATTGAACCATTGAATAGAGGTAATCTATTATTATGATAAAAAAACAACAGCTCCCTGCACACTGCAGGTTCTGCTCAGCGGCCTGACCACAGAGAGAGCAACATCGCAGTAGATTTCCATGTTATATGACGGACAACTCCGGGCGCTTGGAATCAAATGATGTCTCTCTGAAAAATTATTTTTTTCCTTACAGGAATTTTTTTTCTACAGGCAAACAGTCCCTCAGGTCTATGTAGCTTTCGTATAATAGTGTGACCAAGCTAATGCGACTACTTAATACTACATTGCATTCCTGTGTATTGATGTTTTATAATACTTTTGCTATGCAGTAATCCATTCACGGGATATAAGATCTATTCCTGTTTATGTGTTATTGCCTTGGATGAATATATATCTCAGATAGGGCCCCCCCCCCCCCCCGCCATCCTGATGATGTCACCCGCTATAGTGACAGAAACGGGTTGAGGGCGAGAGCAATAGAGGGAATTTGTCCTAATAGGAACAGGTCCTTGCGTAGCAAGCGTAGTCTTCAAATCTGGGTAGTAAATGACTCAGATAGATATGTCAGCCTGTTGTTTAATAACCTTTTAAATGGTGATGAGCTCACAATAATGTTTTTTTTTTGGTGTGTTTTATATTAAAAACACTCATTAAAAGTTATGTTTTAGGCACTATCTATATCCTTATACTTTTTTCTGATTTTTTGCCGGATAGTTACCACCAAGTGGGGGGGTACTTTACTCATCATATATATATAAAAAAAAACTACGAACCATTCAATTGATGTAATCTATTTGGTCTAAGCAATAACAAGCAAAAAAATCACTGGTTTTAAAACAGTTAATAGAAAAATAGAATTCTATACCAACCTGGAAAAAAATTCTGCTGATTATAGTTTTCTTAAAGTGTACCTCCAATGTTTTCTTACATTTTTTGAAAAATAACTATAGTGCAGCACTTTCATTTTTCTAAATCACTTTGATATAAAATCTAGGGCTCGAATAGCTTTTTGTGCACATATTCTCTCTGCTCCTTATGGGTATGTTCACACTACGGAATTCCCCGCAGAATTCGCTGGCGGAATTCCACGGTGTGAACTTAACATTAGTGTGAATGGGTCTCCGCAAAACCCGTTCACACTACGGAATTTCCGCGGAGGGCAATTACGCTGCTGAAATTGTTACGTGCAAAAAAAGAACATGTTCATTCTTTGCGCGGAAGTCCGCGAGCACTGCATAGCCGTCAATGGTGACGGCGCAGTTCCGCGCGGTCCTACCGCCACCGCCGCCTGCCAGTCTGAATCTTCGCTCGTTGAATTCAGTAGTGTGAACTCTATAGTGTGAACATACCCTATCTGTATAATGAGTTGGAGCTTCCCGCTCTGTCTTTACAACATCTGTCTCCAGTGCAAGACCCAGCTCTGTAGAATCCCATTACTCTGGATCTCACTCTGGAGACGTTGTGGGAAGCTCCGTGTGACAATGCACAGTGATTTACAGTGGGGAGCAAGGAGAATGGGTTTTTGGAAAGCTATTTCATCTTCAAATTCAAAATCAAAGTCATTTAGGGAATTGACGCTGATGCTGTCTGTAATCTCCTTGATAAAGCCACTTGAGTGGCAAAACATGTCGGGGTCTGACAGCCTGACATTTTAAATTGCTTCCCCTACACATCAGAAGTGACCTTTGTTAATATGCATCTCTAAATAAACAATTATAGTGGGCACAATAAGCCCAATAAGCATCAGTCCTGCGGTGCACAGCAGGAACAGTGCAATACATGGAAGTATTGGGGATGCATAGAAATTACTAGAGCCCCCATTACTTGGGTCAGCTAGCCATAATAGAGCATAGTGTATAGATTTACACCTTCCTATTGGGCACCAGGTTTATGGTGCACCGGTTACATTTTCCTTCATACGCTCTAACCGGCCACAAGTGTTTAGCACTGTTCTTGTACGTCAGTTAAAACGCAGTTTGAAACTGGCTCAGGCCAACGGATAGGGACTATCGATATAAACACACATTATCAATCTGATGTGATTGGATTAGTGTTTTTAAGTGTGTGTTTTTTTGATTCACCTCTACCCCAAATTGAATAAAGGTTGTTTTAATATTCCTTGAACACATATTTGTATAGAGGCTCTAGTTAACTCCTTTTTGGGGGTTAAATTCAAAATCAAAGTCATTTAGGGAATTGACGCTGATCTGACAGATCTTGCTCATTGCTGCATTTCTTTAACTAAAAGTACTTGAGGTACACTTTTCCGATTATAAATATTATTTTAGGGGGCAAGGATTGGCAAAAGAAATAAAAATACTTTTACTTACTCTCCTGATGCTCCTGGTCCAGCGCCGCTGATGTTCCAGAGTCCTTAATGAAACAGCCTGGTCAGTCAATGGCCTCATCGGTCACATCTAGAGACAAGGAAGTAAGCGCTCCATAGAATAATATTGTTGGACATAGGGGGCTAAATATATATATTAAAACTTCTCACCCCGGGTGGTTGTGTAAGCACATACACAACAATGGGATAGGTATGTAGAAAAAGGTTGTCTGCTGCCCTCCGGAGTATAAATGGTAGTGGGTACTTGGCTTCAAAGGAACCCGGCTCACGGCGCTGATTGACCAGACAGGAAGATATGCTTAAAAGAGGATTTATTGACCAGAATGCAACGCGTTTCGCTGCGCATGCGTAGCTTCCTCAGGCATGGCAAATAGAGGACACAGCAGGTTTAAATAGTTAAGATTTCACCATTTACATGACAAATCCACAAACAGGGAAGCACAATTGCAATCACCTGTGTGTAGTAAGACACATGCTGTGAATAGTCATGAGGAGCCCATACACACGGAGTCCCCATCACATCACAACATGCGTTTACAATAAGATATCACAGATACAGAATATAAAAATCCATATAGACTATCATAAAATATGCACAACTATATATAACAAAGGTAAAAACTAGAAAATATATATATTATACTCTGATATAAAGAATATACATATATACAGAAAAAATAGAAAAAGAAGAAGAAAAAAAAGAAATATAGGTGGAAAAGTAATAAGATAAAAGAAAAACAAGAATTGGGAAGTAATAAAGATTTTTTTATTTAATCTTTTTTATTTTTTATATTTTTTTGTTTAATCTTTATTTCTTCCCAATTCTTGTTTTTCTTTTATCTCATTACTTTTCCACCTATATTTCTTCTTTTTCTTCTTTTTCTATTTTTTCTGCGTATATGTATATTCTTTATATCAGAGTATAATATATATATTTTCTAGTTTTTACCTTTGTTATATATAGTTGTGCATATTTTATGATAGTCTATATGGATTTTATAAATGTGAATATTTTGTTATATT
Source organism: Hyla sarda (assembly GCF_029499605.1). NCBI lineage: Eukaryota > Metazoa > Chordata > Amphibia > Anura > Hylidae > Hyla > Hyla sarda. The sequence continues at coordinate 270,910,409 of NC_079191.1, read as the reverse complement.
CTATATATGTGATATCTTATTGTAAACGCATGTTGAGATGTGATGGGGACTCCATGTGTACGGGCTCCTCATGACTATTCACAGCATGTGTATTGCTACACACAGGTGATTGCAATTGCGCTTCCCTGTTTGTGGATTTGTCATGTAAATGGTGAAATCTTACCTATTTAAACCTGCTGTGTCCTCTCTTTGCCATGCCTGAGGAAGCTGCGCATGCGCAGGGAAACGCGTTGCATTCTGGTCAATAAATCCTCTTTTAATATCTTCCTGTTTGGTCGATCAGCGCCGTGAGACGGGTTCCTTTGAAGCCAAGTACCCATCATCGGTCACATCGGCACGGTGCAGTGATGTTACAGTAGCAACAGGAGGGGTAAGTATTAGTGGTTTTTTTTTTTATTCCCTTTCTAATCTCTGCCCCCTACCTTTTTAAGCTGGCCATACATTGTATAAATGTGGCCCTAAACGGCCAGGAATTTTTGAGGAATTAAATGATTCTCTAATAAGTATAGGGGTGTCTAGACTCTCCCCTGCAGCTGTCTGTGGGAAGAAGAATGGGCACGTTGGGCATGGCCACTTCTGAACTCCCTCAAATCTGTAAACACCACAGAGCTCCACTTAAAAGCCCCCAACCTTTTTTCCATCATGTACTAACAGCTTGTGTTATAAAAATGACAGGGTTAATTTTGTGGTTTTTTTTGATAGGTAAACTTACATTACATAATACATGCATATGCAAATGTTATAAATATGATAAAAAATACATTGATGTATAGAATAAAGAAGTGATGGCATAATAACAAAACCATGTTAAACACTAATTTATGTCTTCCAGCTGATCAAGGAGGATTACACAGAGAAGAAAATATGGAATATTACAAATCTGGCTCCTGGGAAATATTGCATCAGTGTAAATATGAAGTATGGAGAAATCACAAGTAGCTCAAGTCCAAATAAGTGTGTGGAGATAAAAGGTACTGGGAGGCAAATCCGCTAGACTGCATATTGTTATTTGTGATCACTCACTAGGTACATTTTAAGCCTGTGAGCGTTGTCTGAAATATGGTACAGTTTCTATTTTCATAAATTTTGTTTCAAGTATAGGAAATGTGACATGGTGTCCAATAATGTAACCTTTTGATTTGCAAAAAAAAAGTAAATGATGCACAATAATATGTAAAATGACCTGACAAGTATTATCTAGTTTACTTTATATACCGTATATACTCGAGTATAAGCCGACCCGAATATAAGCCGAGGCCCCCTAATTTCACCCCAAAAAATCAGGAAAAGTTATTGACTCGACTAAATGCCTAGGGTGGGAAATACATCATCCCCCCTGTCATCATCCAGACCCCCGTCATCATCCCCCCCTTCATCATCACCGCCTGTCAATCCCTTCATCAGTGGCCTTCAACCTGCGGACCTCCAGATGTTGCAAAACTACAACTCCCAGCATGCCCAGACAGCCATGGTTGTCCGGGCATGCTGGGAGTTGTAGTTTTGAAACCTCTGGAGGTCCGCAGGTTGAAGACCACTGCAGCCTTAGTCATCATCAAGCCCCCCACCTTCCCCCTTTTGTTTTGTACTCACCTCCCCTCGGCGGGAAGTTAGGGTGAGCTGGTCTGGGCCATCTATGCTGCAGGGATGGTGAGGATGGTTAGTCGGTGCGGGCTGTCCATTTTCACCGGGGTTCTTCGCGATTCGTGACGTTGCCTTGACGACGAAGCACAGGGACGTTCATGCGCAACGTCCCTGTGCGTCGTCGTCAAGGCAACATCACTAGTCCGGGGCAGGAGCGGAGAAGAGGGGCACCCGGTGAAAATGGACAGCCCGCAATGACTAACCATCCCCACCGGACGGTCCCTGCAGCATAGATGGCCCGGACCAGCTCACCCTAACTTCCCGCCGAGGGGATGTGAGTACAAAACAAAAGGGGAAAGGGGGGCTGGATGATGACGAAGGCCGCAGTGGTATTCAACCTGCGAACCTCCAGAGGTTTCAAAACTACAACACCCAGGATTCCCGGACAGCCGATGGCTGTCTGGGCATGCTGGGAGTTGTAGTTTTGCAACATCTGGAGGTCCGCTGGTTGAAGACCACTGACAAGGGATTGACAGGCGGAGAGTTCACTCGAGTATAAGCCAAGGGGGGTGTTTTCAGCCCGAAAAATCGTGCTGAAAAACTCTGCTTATACTCGAGTATATACGGTAGGAAAAAAGGGTTAATGCAAATCATTGAAGACCATTTTAGTTTTTCTGCTCTTAATGATTTATTATGATTTGTTAAAGGGGTTATCCAGTGAGAACAGTTAATTTACTATTGTTTCCAGGATGACTACAAAATTAAAAAAAAAAAACACTTTAACTCACCTTTCTTCGCCCCTATCTCTGTCTGGTCTCCACTGACAGTCTGCTTCAGTGGAACCGGCTGGAGCTGTAGACGTGACGTCACAATGTTGCTCCGCCACTTACTGGCCCCAGCGGTGTCCCTCCTCAGCCAGTGATTGGCGAGCGGCACTGTCAGTTCCCCAGGCTGTAGAGGCAATGCCCTGCAGCTCGGGGGAAAGCTGTGTTACCCCCTGTGGATGGGACACCCCGATACCAGAGCTGTGGAAAGTGAGATAAAGTGTTTATTTTTGTAGGCAGGCTCCAAATCCCTTGTATAGCTTTAAATTCATATGAGACAATACAGTCATTACTAGGGGGAGCTTACTACATACTGTTCATACATTTAAGCTTAGTTTCCACTTGGTTTTTTTTCTGTCAATTTTTGGAAAACTGCCACTGCAGTTTTTGAGCCAAAGCCAGAAATGTATTCAAAAGGAATAGGACATACAGTACAGACCAAAAGTTTGGACACACCTTCTCATTCAGAGTTTTCTTTATTTTCATGACTATGAAAATTGTAGATTCACACTGAAGGCATCGAAACTATGAATTAACACATGTGGATTTATAGACATAACTGTCACGATTCGGCTGGCAGGAGGTGGATCCTCTGTGCCAGAGAGGGATTGGCGTGGACCGTGCTAGTGGACCGGTTCTAAGTTGCTACTGGTATTCACCAGAGCCCGCCGCAAAGCGGGATGGTCTTGCAACGGCGGTAGCAACCAGGTCGTATCCACTAGCAACGGCTCAACCTCTCTGACTGCTGAAGATAGGCGCGGTACAAGGGAGTAGACAAGAGCAAGGTCGGACGTAGCAGAAGGTCGGGGCAGGCAGCAAGGTTCGTAGTCAATGGTGATAGCAGATGGTCAAGAACACAGTAGAGGTAACACAGAGTAGCTTTCTCAAGGCACAAGGCAACAAGATCCGGCAAGGGAGTGCAGGGGAAGTGAGGTATAAGTAGGGAGTGCACAGGTGGAAACTAATCAGGAAGATTGGGCCAGGCACCATCATTGGTGCACTGGCCCTTTAAATCTCAGAGAGCTGGCGCGCGCGCGCCCTAGAGAGCGGAGCCGCGCGCGCCAGAGCATGACAGCCGGGGAGCGGGACAGGTAAGAGACTTGGGATGCGATTCGCGAGCGGGCGTGTCCCGCTATGCGAATCGCATCCCCGCCAGCAATGTCAGTGCAGCGCTCCCGGTCAGCGGGTCTGACCGGGGCGCTGCAGGGAGAGAAACGCCGCGAGCGCTTCGGGGAGGAGCAGGGACCCGGAGCGCTCAGCGTAACAGTACCCCCCCCCCCTTAGGTCTCCCCCTCTTTTTGTCGGGATGTCGCTCCACCTGGGACGAGGACATTGGGAGCGATTGTAGAGTCTCCTTCTGGGGGACAGTGAAGTCCTGGGCAGACCGGTCAGAAGGAGTGGGAATGGGGAGGGAGGGCAGAGGGTGAGGCTTGGCACAGTCCTGATAGGCCTTGGGGAGACCAGGCACAGGAGGGGACACTGAGGCCCGACAGACGGGGCTGGGAGCAGACGTGAGGCATTTCTTGCGGCAAGCAGGACCCCAATTCTTGATCTCCCCGGTGGTCCAGTCAAGGGTGGGAGAATGGTGCTTGAGCCATGGCAGACCGAGAAGGACTTCAGATGTGCAGCCGGGCAGAACCAAGAATTCAATCTTTTCGAGATGTGGTCCAATGTTCAAAAGCAGAGGCACTGTGCGATAACGCACAGTGCAGTTCAACTTGACTCCGTTGACTGAAGCAATGTAGAGCGGCTTGATGAGACGGGTTACCGGGATGCAGTACCTATCAAGCAAAGAGGCCAGAATAAAATTTCCAGAGGAACCAGAGTCCAAGACGGCCACGGCAGAGAAGGAGGAGTCGGCAGAAGGAGAAATCCGTACGGGCACAGTGAGACATGGAGAAGCAGACTCCGTACCCAGAGACGCCAGACCCACATGAGCAGGTTGCGTGCGTGCATTTTCCAGACGAGGAGGACGAATCGGGCAATCCACCAAGAAATGTTCGGTACTAGCGCAGTACAGACATAGATTCCTATCCCTACGGCGAGACCTCTCTTCATTAGTCAGGCGAGACCGATCTACTTGCATAGGCTCCTCGGCGGGAGGCACAGGGGTAGATTGCAAGGGATACCGTGAGAGAGGTGCCCAGGGATTAAGGTCTTTTTCCTGGCGGAGTTCCTGGTGTCTTTCCGAAAAACGCATGTCAATGCGGGTGGCCAAATGGATAAGTTCATGCAGATTGGCAGGAATCTCTCGTGCGGCCAGCACATCTTTGATGTTACTGGATAGGCCTTTTTTAAAGGTCGCGCAGAGAGCCTCGTTGTTCCAAGATAATTCGGAAGCGAGAGTACGAAATCGGATGGCGTACTCGCCTACTGAAGAATTACCCTGGACCAGGTTCAGCAGGGCAGTCTCGGCAGAAGAAGCTCGGGCTGGTTCCTCGAAGACACTGCGAACCTCAGAGAAGAAGGAGTGTACAGTGGCGGTGACAGGGTCATCGCAGTCCCAGAGCGGTGTGGCCCAAGCCAAAGCCTTTCCAGACAGGAGACTAACCACGAAAGCCACCTTCGACCGTTCAGTAGGAAATTGGTCCGACAACATCTCCAAATGTAGGGAACATTGTGACAGGAAACCTCGGCAGAGTCTAGAGTCCCCATCAAATTTATCCGGCAGGGACAAGCGGAGGTTAGGAGCGGCCACTCGCTGCGGAAGAGGTGCAGGAGCCGGCGGAGGAGATGGTTGTTGCTGCTGTAGCTGTGACTGAAATTGCTGTAGCTGTGACTGAAGCTGCTGTAGCTGCGACTGAAGTTGCTGTGTCATGGTGGTCAAGTACGACAGCTGGTGATCTTGTTGGGCGATCTGTCGGGCTTGCTGGGCGACCAGCGTAGTGAGGTCAGAGACAACTGGCAGGGGAACCTCAGCGGGATCCATGGCCGGATCTACTGTCACGATTCGGCTGGCAGGAGGTGGATCCTCTGTGCCAGAGAGGGATTGGCGTGGACCGTGCTAGTGGACCGGTTCTAAGTTGCTACTGGTATTCACCAGAGCCCGCCGCAAAGCGGGATGGTCTTACAACGGCGGTAGCAACCAGGTCGTATCCACTAGCAACGGCTCAACCTCTCTGACTGCTGAAGATAGGCGCGGTACAAGGGAGTAGACAAGAGCAAGGTCGGACGTAGCAGAAGGTCGGGGCAGGCAGCAAGGTTCGTAGTCAATGGTGATAGCAGATGGTCAAGAACACAGTAGAGGTAACACAGAGTAGCTTTCTCAAGGCACAAGGCAACAAGATCCGGCAAGGGAGTGCAGGGGAAGTGAGGTATAAGTAGGGAGTGCACAGGTGGAAACTAATCAGGAAGATTGGGCCAGGCACCATCATTGGTGCACTGGCCCTTTAAATCTCAGAGAGCTGGCGCGCGCGCGCCCTAGAGAGCGGAGCCGCGTGCGCCAGAGCATGACAGCCGGGGAGCGGGACAGGTAAGAGACTTGGGATGCGATTCGCGAGCGGTCTGACCGGGGCGCTGCAGGGAGAGAAACGCCGCGAGCGCTTCGGGGAGGAGCAGGGACCCGGAGCGCTCAGCGTAACAATAACAAAAAGGTGTGAAACAACTGAAAATATGTCATATTCTAGGTTCTTCAAAGTAGCCACCTTTTGCTTTGATTACTGCTTTGCACACTCCTTCTCTTGATGAGCTTCAAGAGGTAGTTACCTGAAATGGTCTTCCAATGGTCTTGAAGGAGTTCCCAGAGATACTTAGCACTTGTTGGCCCTTCTTGCCTTCACTCTGCGGTCCAGCTCACCCGAAACCATCTTGATTGGGTTCAGGTCCGGTGACCGTGGAGGCCAGGTCATCTGGCGCAGCACCCCATCACTCTCCTTCTTGGTCAAATAGCCCTTACACAGCCTGGAGGTGTGTTTGGGGTCATTGTCCTGTTGAAAAATAAATGATGGTCCATGCTAGTTCTGTATGCCTTCAATTTTGAATAAATCCCCAACGGTGTCACCAGCAAAGCACCCCCACACCATCACACCTCCTCCTCCACACCAGCACACCTGTGAAGTGAAAACCATTTCAGGTGACTGCCTCTTGAAGCTCAACAAGAGAATGTCAAGAGTGTGCAAAGCAGTAATCAAAGCAAAAGGTGGCTACTTTGAAGAACCTAGAATATGACATATTTTCAGTTGTTTCACCCTTTTTTGTTATGTATATAATTCCACATGTGCTAATTCACAGTTTTGATGCCTTCAATGTGAATCTACAATTTTCATAGTCGTGAAAATAAAGAAAACTCTGAATGAGAAGGTGTGTTCAAACTTTTGGTCTGTGCTGTATAAAGGAAGGACTTACACTTCTTCTCCCTTATGGATCCACTTCTGATTTTGGCTCAAAAACTGCAGTGGCAATATTCCAAAAAACTGCCAGAAAAAAAACAAAGTGGAAACTTAGCCTAACCCTATTGGTAGCCGAACTGCATCTATAGCTATGCATAGTATTGGAGTTCTGTATAGAAAAATGGCCCCCAAATTCCTGTTAAAATAATAAGAATTTAAATATGAGGACTCGATGTCAAAATGTGGTTATTTACTTTACAGCGGTATTTCTATCTCGCAAAGTTATCCCTCCTCCACGGGGACTCCCACCAATCAAATGAATGAGGAAAATTGCTTCCTAAATGAATAAAGTGTAGCACACACGGTCGGTAGGGGCTTTATTCGCTTGAGGCAAATTTTTCTCTATTCTTATAATCAGTGGGGGTCCTAGGAGTTGGACCTCCATCAATCAGCTTGTTATGCTCTCTGCAGTAGAGAGGATTAAATATATTTCCTTAAAGGGGTTATTTGGGAAACTACACTTAACCCCAATCCACAGGGTAGGAGATAAGTGTCTGATCCCAGGGGTGTCCAACCACTGGGGCCCTCCGCGATCTCTGGAATTCGGCCTGGCTATTTACTTGTACTTAGAGCAGAGCAACGCCCACCCTCAGAGAAATGTGAGAATGACGGCCCGCTTTGCCAAGCGAGTGATTGGCTGAATGGATTTTGACTCTGGCACATCTCCAAAGGTCTGTGCATCCATAATGTAGAAAAACACTTATTGTGCGAAGTATCAAAAAGGTGTTGAAGGCCCTGGAAGGTCTGAGGGCTAGATCACCTCCTTACTCCCACTCAGACCCTTTGCTAAATTTTGACACAAGTCCCATTGCTTGAAGGTAAGCCCTGACTTACTAGCAGGAGGGGCAGCACTCCAGGGGCTTGGGAACATCTCTTTGATACTTTTATAACAAAAAAATGTAAAAACATTTTTTTTTTTTTTACATTATGGAAGCACAGACAGATATGTGGGAATCCCCATGTGTCTCCTTGCTTTAACTGCTATTTAACAGTTTCAGCAAATTGAAACATTAACTGCATCTAAGGCCTCATTCACACAGCTCGTTCTCCGCTAAATTCCTGTAAAATTACCTGATCACCGAAGGGCCTTGTGCAAGTGAAGGGGGCCGTTGGGACCTGGCAGTAGCCGTTTGCATCCGACCCGTTTCAGCGTCCGATCGGCTCAAGAAGAAAAAAAGAGGCAATTGGACCCTTAACGGTGGGATGCAAACGGCCATGTGAAGTTAGCCTAACAGATTTCCTTGAGCCATCTCCCAATTCACCCATATGGACAACCATTCATGTTTCCTGAATGTGAATGAAAGCCAAAGCTAGACTTCTCTGGCAGTGTCTTATCGCCATGAGAACAAAAGGATCAGACAGTTTCAAAATGCCCGATCTTTCTCCCATACACATTAGATAGTCACCCAGAACCCTTGAAAATGGCAGGTTCAGCCAAGGCAAGCCTGTGTGTATAGAGCCTTTAGATGTGATTGTTTACAGTCCAGACATTTTGTGATTTGTACATTTACACTTTTACGCAACGTAACACTCTATCTTCAACAGGTGTAGTACTTAAAGAAGTCATCATGGGATCCATCTTGGTTCTTTTTGCTTCTGTGGTAATTGTTGTCATTCTGACAATATATCTTTTTCTGCACAGAAATGTGTTTCATCCCAAGCCTCCTCTTCCTTCTAACCTGGTAAGTCGAAAGAAAATGTTGAACATGTAAAATAAACAAAAAAGTTAACAAACAACATATTTTTTATCTTTGTAATCTGTTTTCAATTGTCCTATTAGGTCATATCAATGACAGAAATAGTTTTCTTGCTTAAATGCACACTCTATGACCTATGCAAATATACAATTCAGACCCACAGGTAATACTCTGTCAACAGGGTTTCCCATGCACCACCCTCAGTAGTCCATATATAAATGTTTGACAATCTCACATAAAAAAACATTTACATCTATGGGATGGCGGGATGGTGTTGATGATGTGATGGATGTTTAGCCGGCAAGGTTGTCAGGATTTTGTCTCAAAAAGTAGGATAGTGGTTATAATGTGTGATAGATGATAAGGGTTGTATTGTCAAGTGGTTGAAGTGCAGCAATTATGTAGTTAAATGAAAGTTTCCACTAACAACTACTATTTGTATCACAGCCCCTTAAAATAAAAATGTAGTAAACTTGCAAAGATCCCCTCCCTTATTTACATTTCCTTAGGTTTCTCTGAGACGTCACTTTGAGAACATCCAGGAGGGGGTCTCTAAACTTTGGTCTGTTGCTCGGACAGGCCAGCCCTGAGGATACCTGAACCTAGTCCTTCTTTGCAATGGAGGCCGTCAAGCGGGATACGCCAGTAGTGTTGTTCGCGAATATTCGCAATGCGAATTTTATTCGCGAATATCGCATATTCGCGAATTGGGGAATATTCGCAAATATAGCACTATATATTCGTAATTACGAATAGTCTTTTTTTTTTTTTTTCCCACAGTACACATCACAGTGATCATCCCTTTCTGCTTCCAGCTTGTGTGGTGTAAAGAAGGCTCTAATACTACTGTGTGAGACCGGCGTGCGAAGTTTCGCATATGCGAAAATATGCATATGCTAATTTTCGCATACACGAATTTTCACATATGCGAAAATAAATCGAGAATATTACGAATATGCGAATATTCGAGAATATATGACGAATATTCGCGAATTCGAATATGGCCTATGCCGCTCAACACTAGACGCCAGAAAGTTTGCAGATTTGTTGCCTTGACCAGGAATTTTCTTGGATGGTACTCCCATTTAAAGGGTACAGGGTGATGGTAATCCTTCTCTGTCCGTGACCAGACTATCTCTAACATGTGCCTTAGGTCCCTCCCTTGTCCCTGAGGACCTTAGCTCTTATTTAGCTGAGGGGTGGACATGTGACATATTACTAGTTCTTGTGCAGAAAGCATTTACTCTTGTGTTAAATGTTAACCCCTTACACTTGTGTAGGCTTAGTGCATGCAAAAATAAAGACATAGAAAAATAAATTTGCATACAAATAAATTTAAAGAGATAGACCTGAGACAGAGATGGAGACCTTTGAGGCTACAGCCACCCAAACAGTGTTCACAGTAACAAAAGGTGACCACGCTTTGGGAGACCACAAACTCCCCTTGATATGGCTAAAAAGAAGAATGCAGTATGCACAAGAGCAGGGTTTGGTGATTGGTTGCTATTGGCAACTGGTCAAGTTTTCCTCTGCAGAAGTTTTTGATCTCCCCAACAGTAAATATATAAGATTGATAATAAATATAGACTTTCTGAAAAGGCAAGCCTTTGTACGAGGTGTTCTTAACAAGGCATGTTTTTTGTGCAAGACCTTTTCATAAAGCGCTAAATAAGACTTCCAGGTATAGCTAATGTGGAAATGAATCCCATATTTCCGTTGCACCTAGCGCACAATATAAGAGACATCATTTTTTTCCCAAAGACTAGAGACTGAGGTTGTGTACACAAGGCATTTCCTAATACCGAGTACACAACAAAGAACATATTATTTTGCATACTTTCAGCTATAGAAGACATGTACAGTAGATTGAACTAAAGAAACAGCAGTCGTGCATGATAACTACTCAAGGTGTGGCCAGTATTTCCGGGGCCTCTCACATAACGCATAGTAGAAGGCATAGAAATGTTAATATTTTCATAAGACACTTTTAACTCACAGAACTTCTGGAAGTAACAGAGAAATATTAGTCTCTGCAACACAGTAAGTAAGGAGGCTTAAAGGAGAAATCCCACATAGGGAAAAGTGTTTAAATTTAACAGTCTGATAGTGGGGATCTGACCATTGGGACCCCGGTGATCTCCTATGCGACTCTCCGTCTCTCTTCGCACACAGAGCGGGAGTCGGCATATGCCCTCTATTCACCCCTATGGGAATACACCTCTAAGAGATACAGGGGTAACTGCTGCGGTGTTGGTTGCCAGTTAAAAACCACTACAAACTGATACTGCGGGACAAAATGGTTCCCCTGTGGACTGCAGCCTACACACTAACGTGTCACGACACCCAGTTTGGAATTATTTAGTCTAAGCTTACAATAAGAACCTAAGAATTAGACAGTTTTTATTTATCTCTTACATTTCGGACCAAATTGGCAGAATTGCCAGAATGACAGGGTGCTTGTTTAATTTATTCTGTTACTGTAGTTATAAACTAAATATGCATATAAGGTGCGCTTTACAATGAAAGGTATGTGTAAAGAAGAATGTATAGTATTGAATGCATGACATACTACTGCCATGTATTACAATGTTATGGCTCATGATTCTCCATGTTATTTTTTGGGGATTTGAGGTTATGGCCAGCCTGGGTAAAAAAACAAAAGCTAAATAAAGCCATACTTACCTGCCCAATCCCTGACTGTCTTGATGGGGACTTGTCCTCACTGATTGACACTTTCTAGTCTCCTCTAGACATAGGAATACCTATTCAGTCAATCACTGGCTGCAGTGGTGAACTGTCTCAGCAAATAATTGGTTAAGCAGCCGTTTCCATGTATTAAGAAATCAGGGTCTGGGGATTAGGCAGGGAAGAATTGTTTTGTTTTTTTTTCTTAAAAAAATCTGGACAATCCCTTTATTAAATAATCTGTGGTGTTTTGTACTTACACTAAATGTTTGTATCTGTTTGATAGTAAATAAGGTGAATGTAAATCTATATATATATAAAACTCAACGTGTGTATGTATGTATGTGTGTATGTTCCAGCATCACATCCAAACGGCTAAAGATATTAACATGAAACTTGGCACACATGTTACTTATATGTCAACAACAAACATAGGATAGGTGATTTAACCCTTACTCACCCCCATTTGCCAGGGGCAGGGTTTATGTTTAAAGTCCCATACAAGTCTATGGGAAATATATGTTACTGCATAACTTCCAAACGGCTGGAGATATTTCGATAATACTTGGTCACATGTTACTTATATGTCCACTTAAAATATAGGATAGTTAATTTAACCCTTAACTACCCCCATTTGTGAGGATCAGGGTTTTTATTTAAAGTCCCATGCAAATCAATGGGAAATGTATGTTCCCACATAACTTCCGTACGGCTGGAGATATTTCAATAATACTTGGTCACATGTTACTTATATGTCCACTTAAAATATAGGATAGTTAATTTAACCCTTAACTACCCCCATTTGTGAGGGTCAGGGTTTTTGATTAAAGTCCCATGCAAATCAATGGGAAATGTATGTTCCCACATAACTTCCGTACGGCTGGAGATATTTCAATACCTGGTACATATATTACGGGTCGGAATAGAAGGTCGGGAAAGGAGGACAGGAAAGGAGGATGGGATAGGAGGTCGGGATAGGAGGTCGGGATAGGAGGTCGGGATAGGAGGTCGGGATAGGAGGACGGGATAGGAGGACGGGATAGGAGGTTGGGATAGATGGACGGGATAGGAGGTCAGGATTGGAGGTCGAGATAGGAGGACGGGATAGGAGGACGGGATAGGAGGTCAGGATAGGAGGTCGAGATAGGAGGTCGTGATAGGGGGTCGTGATAGGAGGTCGTGATAGGAGGTCGTGATAGGAGGACGGGATAGGAGGGCGGGATAGGAGGTCGGGATAGGAGGTCGGGATATGAGGTCGGGATAGGAGGTCGGGATATGAGGTCGGGATAGGAGGTCTGGATAGGAGGTCGAGACAGGAGGTCGAGATAGGAGGACAGGATATGATGTCCGGATAGGAAGTCGGGATATGAGGACGGGATATGGGGTTCGGATATGACAACAATATATGAGGACGGGATATGAAGTCAAAATCTTCCTCCTTTGTTTATTTTCCTCCCCAACAAGGATTAGGAAGGAACAACCGGGCAACGCCGGGTATTAAGCTAGTATATATATAAAACTCAATGTGTGTGTGTATGTTCCACAATAACGTCCAAACGGCTAAAGATATTAACATTTAACTTGGCACCCTCATTTGCCAGGGTCGGGGTTTTTGTTTAAAGTCCCATACAAGTCTATGGGAAATATATAGTTACTGCATAACTTCCAAACGGCTGGAGATATTTCAATAATACTTGGTCACATGTTACTTATATATCCTTTAAAATATAGAATAAGTAAATTTAACCTTTAACTATCCCCATTTGTGAGGGTCAGGGTTTTTGTTTAAAGTCCCATGCAAATCAATGGGAAGTGTATGTTCCCACATAACTTCTGTACGGCTGGAGACATTTCAATACCTGCTACACATATTACAGGTCAGGATATGAGGATGGGATGGGAGGTTGGGATAGGAGGTCGAGATAGGAGGTCAAGATAGGAGGACGGGATGGTCGGGATAGCAGGTCGGGATAGGACGTCGAGTTAGGAGGTCGGCATAGGAGGACGGGATAGGAGGTGGGGATAGGAGGTCGGGATAGGAGGTCGGGACAGGAGGTCGGGACAGGAGGTCGGGACAGGAGGTCGGGACAGGAGGTCGGGATAGGAGGTCGGGATAGGAGGTCGGGATAGGAGGTAAGGATAGGAGGTCGAGATAGGAGGTTGGGATAGGAGGTCGGGATAGGAGGACAGGGTATGAGGACGGGATATGGGGTTGGGATATGACATTAATATATGGGGATGGGATATGAAGTAAAAAGCTTCCTCCTTTGTTGATTTTCCTCCCCAACAAGGATGAGGAAGGAAAAACCGGGCAACACTGGGTACTCAGCTAGTGTACTATAAAGATGTAGAAGCATTGTGCCCTTCAATGACTGCTCACATACAAAAAAAAAAAACATATTTGAAACCTTAGTAGACAATACATTTTTATTTTGCTTTTGCTACACCTAGTAAATCTAATTTAACGTTAAGTTTATTTTCTTCTTTACAACAGATTTTAAATAATATGAAATCAAAACCAACTGACTACAAGTCTGATGTAACCTTCATGGTCCCTCCAGAATTTGAAGGCTTGGAACCCTCTAAATATATTCTTGCATCTGACAAAAATGTCAAAGAACCATCACAAAACAAGCGCTATGTCTCTACTGATACCTGGAGAAAAGACTATGTTAACTGTAGACAGAAGGACATGGATCAGAATGTTCTCCAAAACAAAATAGTGGAACTAAGAAACTCAACTTATGTAACAAAAGTTTTTCAAATAGAACATCCAAATGTTTGCATCACATCTCAGGCAAGATACACAGAGTTAGATGTGTCTCCGCATCATAAACATTTTTATAAAGATGAAGGATATTATAAAAACTTCAATAAAAGTAGAAAATTGTGCCCCTATCCCAGACCCTCATGTACGAATCCAGTTCAAAATTTAAATCACGTGTATAAAAATGATCCACAACTTGGGTATAGCAACACCTCTGGAAAGGAAATTTAGAATCTTCCCAATAGAGCGTAAGATATTTCTCTGTGTTCTGATATATAACAAGTAGAGGTGCACCGAAATGGAAATTTCAGAACCGAAATGAAACCCAAATAAAAAAAAATGTCCGGCCGAAACCGATACCGAAAATGACTTCTCCCCGTCTTCTGGTAAAATGCAGCGCTCCGCTCATTAGATTAGATTAGATTCCCCCACATTAGATTGCCAGCTCCCCCACATTAGGTCGGGAGCTCCCCCACAATAGTAGGCAGCTCCCCCACAATAATAGGCAGCTCCCCCACAATAGTAGGCAGGTTCCCCCACAATAGTAGGCAGCTCCCCCGCAATAGTAGGCAGCTCCCCCACATTAGGTCAGCATTTCCCCCACAATAGTAGGCAGGTTCCCCACAATAGTAGGCAGCTCCCCCCAACAATAGTAGGCAGTTCCCACACAATATTAGGCAGCTCCCCCCAACAATATTAAGCAGCTCCCCCCACATTTTTAGGCAGCTCCCCCCCACATTAGGTCAGCAGTTCCCCCACAATAGTAGGCAGGTTCCCCACAATAGTAGGCAGCTCCCCCACATTAGGTCAGCATTTCCCCCACAATAGTAGGCAGGTTCCCCACAATAGTAGGCAGCTCCCCCCAACAATAGTAGGCAGTTCCCACACAATATTAGGCAGCTCCCCCCAACAATATTAGGCAGCTCCCCCCCACATTAGGTCAGCAGTTCCCCCACAATAGTAGGCAGGTTCCCCACAATAGTAGGCAGTTCCCCCACAATATTAGGCAGTTCCCCCACATTTGTAGGCAGCTCCCCCCACAATATTAGGCAGCTCCCCCCCACAATATCAGGCAGCTCCCCCCAAAAATATTAGGCAGCTCCCCCCAACAATATTAGGCAGCTCCCCCCCAACAATATTAGGCAGCTCCCCCCAACAATATTAGGCAGCTCCCCCCCACAATATCAGGCAGCTCCCCCCAACAATATTAGGCAGCTCCACCCCAACAATATTAGGCAGCTCCCCCCCACATTAGGTCAGCAGTTCCCCCACAATAGTAGGCAGCTCCCCCCACCCCACAGACATACAGCTTCCAGCCATATACAGTGTACGGCTGGAGGCTGTATGTCTGTACTGCTGCCCCCACAGTGTTCCGGTCACCGCTCCTCCGGCCCGGGGTCACATCTACTGCTATGTCCTATGGACCATAGCAGTAGGCGCCGGGACCGGAGGAGCGGTGACCGGAACACTCAAGAAGATGATACGGTCACTTACCAGGCCCCGGCCAGCGCGCATTCTCCTGCGACGATCCTGCGGTCCTCCTGCGTCTCTATGGTTGTACGCACGGGACGTCAGTGACGTCCCGTGCGTACGACCATAGAGGCGGAGAAGCGAGGGACCGAAGGAGGATCGCAGGAGGACGCCGGGGAATGGTGAGTGACCAGCGGACATCCTTATGTCCCGAAAAGATTTTTCGGGACACAGGGATGTCCGGGATAGGAATACTTATTTTTATGTGCCCGGGCCGGCTCCCGTGTGTGGCTGCAGGCGGGGGCCGGCCAGAGCATATAAAACCTAATACTGTATACTAAAAACCAGGGGGCCTCCAGCTGTTGTGAAACTACAACTCCCAGCATGCCCGGACAGCCTTTTCCGGTCAGGGCATGCTGGGAGTTGTAGTTTCACAACAGCTGGAGGCCCCCTGGTTTTTAGTATACAGTATTAGTTTTTATATGCTCTGGCCGGCCCCCGCCTGCAGCCACACACGGGAGCTGGCCCGGGCACATAAAAAGTATTCCTATCCCGGAGAGCCCCCCCCATGTTGCGCCCGATGCGGCCGCCCCCCCCCTGCACCCCCCACGAGTGCCTCTGCCACTGGCAGTGTTTGTAACTTGTGCTGTGGGCGGGCAAGGGAGGTGGGTCATTATCGGCACATTTTTTGTTGTTTCGGCATTTTGCCGAAATAGCTATTTTTGGCCGATATGTATTGGCCGCCGATATATCGGTGCATCCCTAATAACAAGTACATATATCGATCCATCTGTCACAAAGTTTATCATTCTTTGCAGTTGATTTTGTGCAGCGTGACATATGCTGCGTATACACAATGCATGACCCTACACTAAATGTGAATATTTATCTTCTAACTGTCAAATCCTTGATTCTGTGGTTAAACTGTTGCTAGATTTTCAGTCTCATGTATTTTGGGTTCCATTCACTTCATGATTTTGCCTATGTTAAAGGGGTATTCCAGGATTTTTTGTTATTTGACTATGCTACAGGGGCTGTAAAGTTAGTGTAGTTCATAATTTAGTGTCTGTACCTGTGCTTGACGGTGATCTCGCAATTCTTCTGTGATTTTTGGCCCAATGTTTATTTTTAACAACATACAAAATGACTGCCATCTCAGGTTTTCCCAGGTTGCAGTGCAGCCTGAGACATTACATCCCTAGTCAGATGTTCAGAGGGAGCCTGTCTTTTCTTCACTGGATGGAGCGACCAACCACTGGGTGGGAGGGGATTCGTTCTGCAGTGAATTGTAGGTTTGCAACAGCTGGAGGCACCCTGGTTAGAAAACACTGGTCTATTGCGTTGAAGGGAGCACAGGTGTGTTTCAATGTGTGGGAAGAATAAAAATGATCTCACACTTAGAAACAAGAAATTATAAGACATGTAGTTCGAGGCAGGGTACTCCAACTGGAAATAGCCAGTTCACAAAAAGATAGTCACAGCTAGAGATGAGCGAATTTACAGTAAATTCGATTCGTCACGAACTTCTCGGCTCGGCAGTTGATGACTTTTCCTGCATAAATTAGTTCAGCTTTCAGGTGCTCCGGTGGGCTGGAAAAGGTAAAAGCGCATACAGTGCAAAAATTAGCCGACCGGACCGAACGTTTCACTCCGGCCGGCTCATTGAAATGAATGACTTACGGGAGCGCATACAAAGGCATATGGGAGCGCGAGGTTTTAGCTCCCCCCTGCCGTATGCGCTCCCGTATGGGAGAAAACGTAGTGTGAACCCACCCTAATACTGTTTTATGACTATAAGATGATTGTCACCAACTGTATACACAAGAACCAGCTAAGCATTGAATGAAAAGCTATAGTATTGGAACAAACTTCACAGTATTGTTAGGATATTATACTGCCATTTTATACAATACAATTTCTGTCATTTCTGTTCTATGCACATTAGTAAGATTTTTTTTATCCTTTTAATGTTATGTATTTTTAATTTGTTAACTGTTCTTAATGTTATGTTTGACTTGCAATATTATTGTATCTCAATTACAAAATAAGATTTATCAACAGTAACCATTCTGTTTCTATTTGTGCTCAGTGCATATGTTGTTTTTTTTACTTTATTTAATAAGAAAGATTTTTTTACACTTTTATAGTGAAGTTCCAAGGAGAATCAAATAAACTTTTTACCAACAATTACTAAACATGACTCTCTAAAGCTTTCCCAGCATCATACAGGGCCAGCTAAATACACAAGAATGGGAGTGGCTGTGGGATCAAAGGTTAGAATGTTTTACTTGGCAGTCAAGTAAAGTGCTAAACATGTGATTAGGTGTAGGAGTTAAGAAGGAATAGGTACAAAAAAATAACAAACCAAGAAGGATTTGTTGAAAATGAATTACATTTTTTATGCATGAATTTAATGAAGATATATGTAGGTTTATTTTATATAAGTTTATTCGAGAAAACAGTACAGTTATGCCACCTTTAGCCTGGATACAAGAAGAGATATGGTTGAGGATGCCGGTAGCCCAGTAGGGGCGACCTATTGTCATATGATGATCGATTGGATGATGATACAAATGGATGTAAACAACAGCAACTAGGAATGAAACAGAAGATGATATAACCTATACAAAGGCGAAACTAACCCTATACTGTACAGCTGGACCTAATCTTTCTCTTGATCTAGACTTTGCCCAAAACAGACTAATAACATAAGAGATAATAGAAGGAGGATTTCTACTATTTGTAATATACATTTGTAGGAGAAATACCAAGGGAAAAGTACAATTTAATATGATACTCTTAGTTTTCTTACTGTAAAGTAAATACATACTGTACAACAATACCTTGGATGTGCTTTAACCCCTCTTATCTCCAGGTACAGGTACAATAACATTCCTGAAGTTACAAAAGCAGTTTTTCAAACATGTCTACAAAGTTAGAGCTATGATATAGCTATAAGGGTAAGTCAAATCATATCTTGTTCAGTGGAATACTACAATACCTGAAATGCAGTGACGTTTTATTAAATTGCTAAGTACTGTATAGTTGTGCTTAAACCCCTTCAGAAGTTTCTGCATAAATTTATTTGACCTAATTCTACATCAGGTTTGCACTTAAGTCCTTAAAAGTTGAAACAGGGAAGCAACTCAAACAAAAGAGTCAGACATATGAGGCCTAGTTAACCCCTTATGGACACAGGGCGTATCCATACGCCCCCGTTTCCAAGTCCTGAAGGACACAGGGCGTATGGATACGCCCTGCGCATTTCCAGCCCCAGCCGCTAGCTGGAGGGGAGCTGGTGCCGGATGCCTGCTGAAATTGTTCAGCAGGCATCCTGGCATATCGCCCAGGGGGGTCATGATGACCCCCCATGTCAGCGATGGCCGCAGATCGCTGAACAATTCAGCCCAGCGATCTGAGGTGGATTCCGGGTCAATCGGGTCTCCAGTGACCCGGTATTACTGTCAGAGACGGCCCTGAACAGCCATAGCCAGCAGGAGTGAGGTGGCACTGGTGCCACCTCACGATCGCCCTGATTCGTCGGTCGGTTTACCGGCCGACCAATCAGGGCACCTGCTGCGGGTGTCACTCCCGCAACCCGCTCCGCCCCTCTTCCGAAGCACGTGAGCGGGTGCGGGAAGAAGACCCCGGGAGCTGGGGACCCCGATCCCCGGCGTCAATGTTGGGATCGGGGCCCCAGGAGTGGCGGCGGCGAGGGACTGACCTGTGTCCCGGAGCAGCAGTAGGAGGTGAGTGAAAGCCTCCTGCTGTTGCTTAGCAACAGCTCCCAGCATGCAAAAAGGGCATGCTGGGAGCTGTAGTTCTGCAACAGCAGGAGGCAGACCACCACAACTCCCAGCATTCCCTTATGAGCAAGCTGGGACTTATAGTTTTGCAACAGCTGGAGGCACATTTTTTCTATGGAAAAGTGTACCTTCAGCTGTTGTATAACTACAACTCCCAGCTTGCACAAACAGCTAACGTGCATGCTGGGAGTTGTAGTGGTGCATCTGCTGCTTGCATAACTACAACTCCCAGCATGCCCGTTGGCTGTCGGTGACTGCTGAGAGTTGTAGTTTTGCAACAGCTGGAGGCACACTGGTTGTGAAACTCAGAGTTAAGTAGCAAACCAGTGTGTCTCCAGCTGTTGCATAAATACAATCCCCAGCCAAAGTAGTATGCCTCCAGCTGTCCATACATGCTGGGGGTTGTAGCTTTTGCAACAGTTGAAGGCACACTGGTTGCAAAACACTGAATTTGTTACCAAACTCTGTGTTTCACAACCAGTGTGCCTCCAGCTGTTGCAAAACTACAACTCCCAGCATGCACTGATAGACCGTACATGCTGGGAGTTGTAGTTTTGCAACAGCTGGAGGTATTCCCCCCCCAATGTGAAGGTACAGGGTACACTCACATGGGCGGAGGTTTACAGTAAGTATCCGTCTGCAAGTTTGAGCTGCAGCAAATTTTCTGCCACAGCTCAAACTGCCAGCGAGAAACTACTGTGAACCCCCGCCCGTGCGACTGTATCCTAAAAACACAACACTACACTACACTAACAAAAAATAAAATAAAAAGTAAAAAACACTACATATACACATACCCCTACACAGCCCCCCTCCCCTCCCCAATAAAAATGAAAAACATCTGGTACACCACTGTTTCCAAAACGGAGCCTCCAGCTTTTGCAAAACAACTACTCCCAGTATTGCCAGATAGCCACTGACTGACCAGGCATGCTGGGAGTTTTACAACAGCTGGAGGCACCCTGTTTGGGAATCACTGGTGTAGAATACCCCTATGTCCACCCCTATGCAATCCCTAATTTAGGCCTCAAATGCGCATGGCGCTCTCACTTTGGAGCCCTGTCGTATTTCAAGGCAACAGTTTAGGGTCACATATGGGGTATCGCCGTACTCGGGAGAAATTGTGTTACAAATTTTGGGGGGTATTTTCTGCTATTACCCTTTTTTTTAAATGTACAATTTTTGGGAAACCAAGCATTTTAGGTAAAATTTTTTTTTTTTTTTTTACATATGCAAAAGTTGTGAAACACCTGTGGGGTATTAAGGTTCACATTACCCCTTGTTACGTTCCCCGAGGGGTCTAGTTTCCAAAATGGTATGCCATGTGTTTTTTTTTTTTTTGCTGTTCTGGCACCATAGGGGCTTCCTAAATGCGGCATGCCCCCAGAGCAAAACTATGCTACATCTGAAGAATAAAATTTCGTCAATCAGAAAAATGGAATACCTTTCAGCTCTGACAGACAATCTCTTACCCAAGTTCTATAAAATCTGGATGGTCTGGGATAGGTTTATAGAAACGGAAGCAACATCATGAGACGGTGGGGTTGGGTCTCGGATCTGCGCGGATCCGTTCTTTTCCCTTTTTCTTTTGCTCTACTTTTCCTTATTATTTATGTCCCCCTTTTAACAGTCTCCTCATCTGTTTCATGGCTCCTCCTATTTACCACATTTTTTGTCCATATATCTAGGACGTTATTGTCCAATATCCCCGATTATGGTGTAGTCTTATTGTAAGACTTGCTCTATGTTCTCAATTGTCGCTGAAAATAAGCGACTCTCATTATTATTTACCTTCTTTAATTGAAATTTTTCATGCATACCTTATTATGTTTGTTTTTCCATTGCCATGTTGGATGCAAAACACTTCTGTTCCAAACTGGTGGGTCTGCATGGATATCTGGGATGTTATTTCTATTGTTATATGTCGACTGAATACATGAAGTTGAAACATCATATGGACTGTTGATCACCGTCTTATGTCCTCTTCACATACTCCTTTCCCCTCTTTTTGACTTTTATTTACCTAAAGATGTGCCTGTTCTTTATTTTTATTTATTTACTTATTTTATTTTTATTTTCTTTATATGTATTTGTTCTTCTTTGTTTTGGAATTTTTTGAAAAATAAACAGTTATAAAAAAAAAAAAAAAAGCCAAATGTGACTCCTTCTCTTCCGAGACCTGTAGTGCGCCAGCAGAGCCCTTTTCACCCCCATATGGGGTGTTTTCTGAATCGGGAGAAATTGGGCTTCAAATTTTGGGGGTATTTTTAGCTATTACCCTTTTTAAAAATGTATCATTTTTGGGAAACCAAGCATTTTAGGTAAAATATTTTTTTTTTACATATACAAAAGTCGTCACCTGTGGGGTATTAAGGTTCACTTTACCCCTTGTTATGTTCCCCGAGGGGTCTAGTTTCCAAAATGGTATGCCATGTGTTTTTTTTTGCTGTTCTGGCACCATAGGGGCTTCCTAAATGTGACATGCCCCCCAAAAACCATTTGTCGCTCCTTCCCTTCTGAGCCCTCTACTGTGCCCGCCGAACACTTTACATGTACATATGAGGTATGTCCTTACTCAAGAGAAATTGGTTTTCAAATACCAGTAAAAATTCTCCTTTTACCCCTTGCAAAAATTCAAAAATTGGGTCTACAAAAACATGCGAGTGTAAAAAATAAAGATTGTGAATTTTCTCCTTCACTTTGCTGCTATTCCTGTGAAACACCTAAAGGGTTAAAACACTTACTGAATGTCATTTTGAATACTTTGGGGGGTGCAGTTTTTATAATGGGGTCATTTGTGGGCTATTTCTAATATGAAGACCCTTCAAATCCACTTCAAAACTGAACTGGTCACTGAAAAATAGTGAGTTTGAAAATTTTGTGAAAAATGTCAAAATTGCTGCTAAACTTTGAAACCCTCTGGTGTCTTCCGAAAGTAAAAACTCATAAATTTTATGATGCAAACATAAAGTAGACATATTGTATATGTGAACCAAAAATTTTTTTATTTTGAATATCTATTTTCCTTACAAGCAGAGAGCTTCAAAGTTAGAAAAATGCAAAATTTTCATTTTTTTAAATCAAATTTTGGGATTTTTCACCAAGAAAGGATGCAAGTTACCACAAAATTTTACCACTATGTTAAAGTAGAATATGTTACGAAAAAACAATCTCGGAATCAGAATGATAAGTAAAAGCATTCCAGAGTTATTAATGTTTAAAGTGACAGTGGTCAGATGTTCAAAAAATGCTCTGGTCCTTAAGGTGAAAAAGGGCTCAGTCCTTAAGGGGTTAATGATCCAATATCACATACATGTAGGTCCCAAAGTATGTGAAACTTTAGGATAAGCAGGTAATTTAAAGGTAAAGTTAGAGTCCAGTCAGGTGTTTTCATTCAATGGGAAATTAAGTGTGAAAATAATCAACCTGTTTTGTTTAAAGAATGGGGATTTAACCTCTTGGAGACACAGGGCGTATGCATACGCCCTGCATCCCCGATCCTCAAGGACTCAGGGCGTACCTGTATGACCCCGCATCACACCGGGTCGGTCCCGGCATCTATTCATAGCCGGGACCCTGGGCTAACCGCGCGCGGCACCGATCATTGTGCCGCGCGCTATTAACCCTTCAGACGCGGCGGTCAAAGTTGACCGCCGCGTCTGAAAGTGAAAGTAAACGCTTCCCGGCAGGTCAGTCTGGCTGATCGGGACATCGCGATAAAATCGCGATGTTCCGATCAGCTGGGACGCAGGCGGAGGTCTCCTTACCTGTCTCCGCAGCGTCCGATCGGGGTTTGATTGCTCCAAGCCTGAGCTACAGGCTTGAGCAATCGAGCCCCTATCTCAATGATCCATGCAAAGCTATGGCTTTGCCGGGATCAGCATAAGAGATCAGTGTGTGCAGTGTTATAGGTCCCTATGGGAGCTATAGCACTGCAAAAAAAAAGTGAAAAAAAAAGTTAACAAAGGTCATTTAACCCCTTCCCTAATAAAAGTTTGAATCACCCCCCTTTTCCCATAAAAAAAGCAGTGTAAATAAAAATAAACATATATGGTATCACCGCATGCGTAAATGTCCGAACTATAAAAATATATCATTAATTAAATCGCACGGTCAATGGCGTACAGGCAAAAAAATTCCAAAGTCCAAAATAGCGTCTTTTTGGTCACTTTTTATATAATGAAAAAATGAATAAAAAGCGATCAAAAAGTCCGATCAATACATAAATGGTTCCGATAAAATCTTCAGAACACGGCACGAAAAATTAGCCCTCATACCGGCCCATATGCAGAAAAATAAAAAAGTTATAGGAGTTAGAAGATGAGAATTTTTTACATAGAAATTTTCTTGCATGTAGTTATGATTTTTTTCCGAAGTACGACAATATCCAACCTATATAAGTGGGGTATCATTTTAACCGTATTGACTTACAGAATGCGTAGAAACGAAAGCCCCCAAAATTTACAAAATGAAATTTTTTCTTCAATTCTGTTACACAATGAATTTTTTTCCGTTTCACCATGGATTTTTGGGTAAAATGACTAATGTCACTGCAAAGTAGAATTGGTGGCGCAAACAATAAGCCATAATATGGAATTTTATGTGCAAAATTGAAAGCGTTATGATTTTTAGAAGGTGATGAGGAAAAAATGAAAATGCAAAAACGGAAAAACGCTGAGTCCTTAAGGTGAAAATTGGCTGAGTCCCTAAGGGGTTAATAAACTCTGATCTTCACAACATTTATGGACGTGTTTCTTGGCATGAATGAGAAAGATTTCCGAGGACCTCGAAAAAGAAAGTTGATGACAATTAGGAACTGTCCAGAGTAGGAGAAAATCCACATAGCAAACATATCTTGCTCCAGACCGTTTCTGACATGGACAGATGTGTCAGCAGAGAGCACTGTGGTCAGACTGAAAAGAACTACACAACTTCCTCTCCAGTATACAGCAGCTGATAAGTACTGGAAGAGTTAAGATTTTTAATAGAAGTAATTTGCACAGCTGTTTAACTTTCTGGCACCAGTTGATTTGAAGAATTTTTTTTCCACTGTAGTACCCCTTTAAAAAAAACAAAATAGTATTCTGCTGTGTGGGCATTCTTTGTTATCATTCCAGATGCAAAAAAAAAACAGGCAAAATGCTGTCTCTGCAAAAAGAAAGCAAGGAATAATAATAACCAGGGTCCAAGTTTATGAAATTACCTCACTATGTAAGTACATGCAGCAACTTCACATGGCATGGCTACAAGTATCACTAGTCCATCACAGCCTGCTGGCTATAATTAGTATTAGTGCACTACCTTTTGTCCGCTGGCTATGACAACTACTACTAATCTACCAATGCCTCCTGTCTGCTTGCTATTACAACTAAAACCATTGCACCACCATTCCTTCTACTACCATCCAGACCTACACACACACAATCCAAAAAATGGATAATTATTTTGGATTTTCCTACACAAGCTATTTCTTCTTTACTATTTAGGACACCTATCATGTTTTAACCCCCACTAATGGTCTATTCACACCTACAGTATTCTGTGCAGATTTGATGCGTAGATTTAATGTGCAGGATTTTCTGCTGCAGATTTCAATGTAAAATAAACACAGCTTGAAATCATGTGCATCAAATCTGCACAGAATACTGTACGTGTGAATAGACCCTAAGGGACAATTTTTGGAAGGCTTGAAAAAACTCATTACGTCTTCTTTACTTGCCTGCCAGAAAACCTGGAGGGAGAATTTTTTATAATTTTTCCAACTTTTCATTGTTTACAAAAGCTATTTCTTCTTCACTATTTTGAGACACATATCAAGTTGAAATTCTGCAAACATAGTAAGGCATGGACAGGGCCCCAATTTGGGTAATACGACTCTACAAACCACATGGAGCAACATCACAGGGCCTGATTTAAACTATCACTAATCCACCACTGCAGCTTACACTAGTCCACCATTGCCTGCTGATACTGAAAGGAGCTTTGTGCATATGAAAAAAAGAGTTGAGTACTGGATAGCAACACTCTTAGACCCTCGGCATAATAGCAGAATAGGAAAATTTCACCTTATGAGAACGAGGGTCTGCTTTCCCTGCTGAGTCAACGATGTACTTCTTCTTACAGCAATAGACCTGCAAAAGGCAGGAACAGCAGCATTTTCACATTAAAGGACATGATTAGAGATGAGCGAACTTTTCAAAAATTCGATTCGGCCGATTCGCCGAATTTTCCCGAAAAGTTTGTTTCGATCCGAATTTGTTTGCGGCAAATCGATATTAAAAAAGGCTATTTCTAGCCTACATACAGCCTCTATAGGGGTATAGAACACTTTGCTGTGTCCTAAAACGCATATGGTGTGTGCTGGGGTAGTGAAATAATACTGTTATTCAGAATAGCATGCAGATTACCGGCATCGCTTTTAGAATCACTGCCGCACAGCAGCACAATGACAGAGCCTGGTGGTGGCATCAGTGTTAGGAGACCATATAGTGACTGAATGACATAGCGTAGACATGTTGGCAGCAAGAGGAGACCATTTAGTGGCTGAATGGCACAGCGTGGAGTTGGCTGATGCACCAGTACACACCAGGGCTTCACAATCCCCCCTCCAAAAACCACACAATGAGAAATTTTTGGCAAAAATTTCTCATTGGTAGCACCCGCTATCCAAAAATTTGAAATTTCCAGAACCAGGCCCCACCCCTGCGGCATCAGTAACCCACATATTGCCTGCATTACACAGCCTGGAGTTGGCTGATGCAAGAGTACACACCAGGGCTTCACAATCCCCCCCCAAAAAAACAACACAATATATGACATTTTTGACAAAGGTTTCTCATAGGTAGCACCCGCTATCTAAAAAGTAGAAATTTCCAGACCCAGGCCCCACTTCTGCGGCATCAGGAACCCATATATTGCCTAAAGGACACAGCCTGGAGTTGGCTGATGCACCAGTACACACCCGGGCTTCACAATCCCCTCCAAAAAACAACAGCATTTTAGAAATTTTTTAAAGAAATACCTTTGTGTAAGAACAAGCACATATCCAACAGTTCACAAGACTCTATAATGCAGGACGGTGGACCACCCAAAGACATTCTTCTGAAAAATAATAAACCACACAATGTTTGAAATCTTTTTACAAAAACTAATTCAATATGTGTGTAAGCGCATCTGTCTCCAAAAGATCAGATCACAAAAGGACTTTTTTCGCCCAAAATTATGAAGCAGAGTTAATCCCTGTCCGTTTTTTTATTTTCATTAAAAAATCACACGCAACAAGCGTTCTGGAAAATTCAATTTTATTACCGATAAAATTATCAGTAAATAAAAAAAAAAAAAACACTACCCAAGAGTGTTTAATTACCCCATACATTGCACCAGGAGCAGTCAAAAGTAGGCCTCAGCAGTACCCAAGAAGCTTTAATAACCCCTTACCCCCTCACGTTTGGCTCCAGAATTTCCAATACTGCGACACCACGTTGACTGCCAACCGTGCTACCGCCTTGCTGACTCAAGGGCAACCTGCAACTCTCTTCTCCCGATGATGAACCCCCCTTCTCCTGAGATCGAGCAAAAACAGGTGTGTTATGCTCTCAGATGTCCGGGGCCGCAGGCGCGCTCCACTGAACGGATTAGCATGTGTCCATCTTTTTTGGTAGCACCCGCAATCCAAACATTTTTAATTCCCAGACCCAGGCCCCTCCTCTGCGGCATCAGGAACCCATTTATTGCCTGAAAGACACAGCCTGGAGTTGGCTGATGCACGAGTACACACCCGGGCTTTAAAAAAGGCCCCCATTCTGGGCCGGTAGCGAGGGTCTAATAAGGTGGAGATCCAGAAGTCATCGCGCTGACGAATTTTGACAATTCGGGGGTCACTACGCAAGCAATTCAGCATGCATCGTGCCATTTGTGACAGTGACTCGCTGGGACTACCTGCCTCCATCTCCACTGCATACTGCCATGGTGTGTCTGGGTCCTCTGTCTCGCCTCCCTCGTAATAACCCTCCAGCTCCTCTGGCTGCTCCTGCTCCTCCTCTCCTGTCCAATGACCAGAAACACCGGCCATCTCATCCACCGTAAACTGTGCTCTGCTCTGCCCCTCATCATCCTCCTCCAGTTCATCCCCCACAGGACTCATGTAGCCTTCTGATGTAGGAGCAACGTCTCCATTGCCGTGACCAGCCATGTTTTCAATAATTTTTTGGAGTAAATGTAGGAGTGGAATTACGTCGTTCATGGCGTAATTCGAGCGACTAACAAAAAATGTGGCTTCCTCAAAGGGCCTCAGCAAACAGCAGGTGTCACGTCTGAGCTGCCACTCGTTCACATTGAAGTTACACAGGGGAGTACTCCTATCTGCTTGTATCATCAAAAAATCTGTGATGGCTTTACTTTGTTCATATAGTCTGTCCAACATATGGAGGGTGGAATTCAAACATGTGGCAACGTCACAAATGAGACTATGTTGTGGGATACCGTTATGACGCTGCAGCTCAAGCAAAGTGTGCTTGCCGGTGTACGAGTGGCTGAAGTGCATGCACAGTTTCCTTGCCATTGTAAGGACGTCTTGCAAATGGGGTGAAGACTTGATGTACTTCTTGACAACCAGATTCAACACGTGTGCCATGCAGGGTGAATGGTTCACACTTCCTTGTCGCAGCGCGGCCACAATGTTCTTCCCATTGTCGGTCACCATGGTTCCCATTTACAGATTTCGTGGAGTAAGCCATGCTCGGATTTCTTCCCTAATGAACTTTAGCTGTTTCTCCCCTGCGTGACTCCGTTCGCCAAGGCAAACCATGTGAAGGACGGCTTGACACCGCTGTGCCCTACACACGTGGTACGATGAAGGGCCACCGAGATTTGGACGTGCAGTGGAGGCCGAGGACACGGGGGAGGAGGAGGAGGAGGCGCACACTGTAAAAGGACCAACTGCCTGGGAGCCAGAGCGTGGAGGAGGAAGCGGTGTGACCTGTCCAAGTTGCTGTTGTGGCTGTGCAGGAACAACATTTACCCAGTGGGCCATAAAAGACATGTTTTGTCCCTGCCCGTAGTTACAGCTCCACACGTCGGCGCTGCCGTGCACTTTTGAACACACCGACAGGCTCAAGGACTGGCCCACCTTCTCTTGTACAAACTTATGCAGGGCTGCTACTGCCTTCTTCACAAAGAAATGACGGCTTGGGACTCTCCACCTCGGCTGGACACAAGCCATCAATTCCCTGAAAGCTGCAGAGTCCACCAGTTGGAAAGGGAGGGACTGCAACACCAGCAACTTGGACAGGAGCACATTCAACTTCTGCGCCGTTGGATGAGTGGGCGCATACTGTTGACCCTTGGACATGGCTTCGCCGATCGATTGTTGGCGGAATGGCTGACAAAAAGCAGAAGCAGGAGCGCCAGAAGGAGGGTTTGACACAATGCTCCCTTCGGCTGAGGTGGTGGAGCCTTGGCTGGATGGCGGAGGGGGCGGATGGCCACTGGGTGATGCGGCAGGCTGGACCACTACCTCGGAGCCACGGTTATCCCAGGCCGCTTTATGGTGGCAAATCATGTGTTGACGCAGGGCCGTGGTGCCGAGATTGGGACCCTGGCCACGCTTCACTTTCTGCCGACAGATTTTGCATGTGACTACGCTAAGGTCCTCCGGATTCTTTATGAAGAACAACCACACCGCAGAGTAGCTGATTTTCCCACCTGCAGTTCGCACTATTTCACTGCTATTGGCGCCGTCTCCAGGAACCTGTTCGACTACCTCCCTGAATGGTAGCTTGCCGCGAAGCAGGTGGTCTCCCCCTGGCACGTTTGGCTCCTGAATTTCCACTACCACGCTGATTGCCAACCGTGCTACTGCCTTGCTGCCTCATAGACAAAGAGCAAATCTCTTCTCCTGATGATGATGAAGCCCCGGCTTCTGCACCCAGCTCCCAATTGCGATCGGCTTCATCATCATCAAAAGATGTGTGCACGTCACTGATGTCCTCCTTGTGTTCCACGACAGTGTCTGCCTCAGGACCCTGAACAATTGAAACACCGCCTCCCACGTCACTCTCCGCATTACTACTTGGCCGCCTTGCGGAGCAAGGGACGCATGTCTCCTCACATTCTTGGCTGCCCATTAGATGCTGACTGTCCTCTATTACATCGTCCTCACTAAATAGTGGAGCTGAACCCAAAGCATGAGATACTTCTTTGGGAGAGGGAACAGCATAGGACAAAGGCAATGGGATTATGGGGACTGCTCCCGGGCCATGCCAACTGAGGGTTGTGTCTGAGGAACCCACCGACTCTTGACTGGGGTTGTCAGATGTCGCTTGTGATGATGGGGATGAGTGTGCAAACCAATTGACGAGGAGAGATGGGTCGACGACACGACCGCTGGGTGTTAACGGGAGCTCAGGCCTATTGCTGCAACTCCTGCTGCCACTCGCCCTAAGTCTGCTGCCAACTCTGTCTGACGTATGTAGGCCTCTGCCCCTTCTCTGTGCACGTCCTGGCACTTCCCTGCCTGACATACTTAGTGCGTTTATGAGGGTATAGAACAGCAGCAGGCGATTACTTACGGGTGTCCTTTCAAAGTATATAGGCCCTAGACAGAATAACAGTTGCTAAATAGTACACTCCTTTGTTGTATGTATGCCCTTTGCAATGATGAGCGCACTGTTAAGCGTATTTATACGCAGAAAAAAACTCTTTTTTTGTTATATACACCAGCCAGTGTATACTAATGTGTGGAATAGCACTGAATTTAGCACAGAGACAGAAATACAGGTACTAAATAGTACACTACTTGGTTGTATGTATGCCCTTTGCAATGATGAGTGCACTGTTAAGCGTATTTGTACGCAGGAAAACCTTTTTTTTCTTTAATACACCGGCAGGTGTATAACGTGTGGTATAACACTGAATTTAGCACAGAGACAGAAAAAAAGGTGGTATATGGTACGCTATTTGCTTGTATTTAGGACCTTTGCAATGATAAGGCCACTGTTAAGCGTATTTTTACGCAGGAAAAACTTTTTTTTCTTTAATACACCGGCAGGTGTATAACGTGTGGTATAACACTGAATTTAGCACAGAGACAGAAAAAAGGTGGTATATGGTACGCTATTTAATTGTATGTAGGCCCTTTGCAATGATAAGGCCACTGAAAAAGCGTGTTTGTACTCAGGAAAAAAAAAAATTTCTTTAATACACCGGCAGGTGTATAACGTGTGGTATAACACTGAATTTAGCAGAGACAGAGTAACAGGTGAAAAATGGTAAAAAGGCACTAAAGTCCACACTAATATGACTTACCGTATTTATCGGGGTATACCACGCACCGGCCTATAACACGCACCCTCATTTTACCAAGGATATTTGGGTAAAAAAAATTTTTTACCCAAATATCCATGGTAAAATGAGGGTGCGTGTGTGCACGCTGATAAATACGGTATTTCTGAACAGCAGCAGGACTCAACAGTGCAGCACCACCAAAAAAAAAAAAACCAGGGATTAAACCCTAAATTGCACTCTGGCACACAATTCTGAGCAGCAGAAGATTTGTGGAGCAAATAAAAATAAACTCAATTGGGCTGAAAAATGAGGAGATAAGATGCTTCAGAAAGTTCAGGCAGCTTGGAGATCTGTATGAGACAGCTGACAGCTATCTGCCCCTCTCTGCTGCAATGCTCAATAATGTGAATAGGAGGTTTAGCAATCAATGATCCTTCTCAGAGTAACAGCACAGCACTCTGCACTCCTGCCTTTCCCCAATGCTGATGTGACTAGCAGTTGCAGTGTAACGCTGTGGTATGAGCTATTCACACACACACAGTCCCGTCCTCTCCATCTGAGTGCATAGATTAAATGAAGAGAGGCAAGATGGACGCCGATTATATAGGGGCTGTGACATCACAGGGGTCAGTGAACACTGATAGGCTGCATCTCACATGTGGTTCAGGGTCAGCCCGCCTACCTTCATTCCCGCCGCTGTTTCCCACCCTCCCATAATCCCCTGCCCCATGTACTCACATGTGGATCCGCCATCTTAGCTCTACAATAGCCTGGAATGCTGTAAAATGAAGTTTAATGAAGCGATTCGTGCGATAGAATCGCGGCGATATTCGTATTCGTTGCAAATCGAATTTTTCATGAAATTCGTAACGAATTCGGGTTCGTCAAGTTCGATTCGCTCATCTCTAGTTGACATGAATGATCTATCATGAATCTTTATATTGTTTACATGCTGAGGTTTGAAGAAAGGATGTGGGCAATATACACGCTCTCTCACTTTCCCTCAGCTGTAGAAAGTGAAAACTTGTTCGTGGGAGTCTTACAAAACAGACAAACCAATGCCTTTTTACGTGTAGTTCTAGCATTTCTTTCTTTGAAGTACTGCTACCTGTAAAGCACATTAAAAAGGAACATATAACTCTCCTAACATGTCTACCTTAGTAAATATTTGTATTCTTTATGAAATAACATTTGTGGATCATCTTTTCTTAGAACTATTCATTGCTCTGTTAGGCTACATTCACAATACCGTTGTGCCCCGTCAAGAACGGCCATCAAAATCGGCCATCATTTTGACGCGGCGCAACAGGCAACAGCGAGTCCTGATGGACCCCATTATAGTCAATGGGGTCCGTTGGGTGCCGCTGAAAGCACAAGCTGTATTTTTTCTTCCGCTATTTTTAGAGATGAGCGAATCGAAGTTGAAGAACCCGAATTCATTACGAATTTCATGAAAAATTTGATTCGCAATGAATACGAATATCGCCGCGATTCTATCGTGCAAAATGCTTAATTAAACTCCATTTTACAGCGTTCCAGGCTATTGGAGACCTAAGATGGTGGATCCACATGTGAGTACATGGGGCAGGGGATTATGGGAGGGCGGGAAACAGCGGCGGGAATGAAGGTAGGCGGGCTGACCCTGAATCACATGTGAGATGCAGCCTATCAGTGTTCACTGACCCCTGTGATGTAACAGCCCTGTATAATCAGCGGCCATCTTCCCTCTGGTCATTTCCCCTAAGCACGAGATAGGGAAAGGAAGTGTGCTGATCGCATACAACGGCGTTATGCAACATATATGCAGCGGTGACATCAGCATTAGGGAAAGACAGGGCACAGTGTTGCTGCAGTTCTGACCGAGAACGATTCTAGCAAAACCTTGTATTCTCCTTACACAATATAGCAGGCATAGAGGTGCTGCATAGCAGTCACCTGCGTCATAGATCTCACAGCTGTTTTACCTGTATGGAGCATCTAATCTTCTCTTTTTTTCAGCCCAATTGAGTTTTTTCTGTTGCTCCACAAATCTGATTCTCACAATTGTGTGACAGAGTGTAAAAAAAAATTTCTGTGGTGCTGCCCAGTTGGGTCCTGCTGCTGTTCAGAAATAAGTCATATTAGTGTGGACTTTAGTGCCTTTTTACCATTTTTCACCTGTTACTCTGTCTCTGTGCTAAATTCAGTGTTATACCACACGTTATACACCTGCCGGTGTATTAAAGAAAAAAAAGGTTTTCCTGCGTTAAAAATACGCTTTTTCAGTGGCCTTATCATTGCAAAGGGCCTAAATACAAGCAAATAGCGTACCATATACTACCTTTTCTTCTGTCTCTGTGCTAAATTAAGTGCTATACCACAGGTTATACACCTGCCGGTGTATTAAAGAAAAAAAAGAACTTTTTCCTGCGTACAAATACGCTTAACAGTGCGCTCATCATTGCAAAGGGCCTACATACAACCAAGTAGTGTACTATTTACTACCTGTTATTCTGTCTAGGGCCTATATACTTTGAAAGGACACCCGTAAGTAATCGCCTGCTGCTGTTCTATACCCTCATACCCTGTGCTAAATTCAGTGCTATTCCACACATTAGTATACACTGGCTGGTGTATTTTTAAAAAAAGTGTTTTTTCTGCGTAGAAATACGCATACCAGTGCGCTCATCATTGCAAAGGGCATACCTACAACAAAGGAGTGTACTATTTAGTAACTGTTATTCTGTCTAGGGCCTATATACTTTGAAAGGACAGCCGTAAGTAATCGCCTGCTGCTGTTCTATACCCTCATAAACGCACTAAGTATGTCAGGCAGGGAAGTGCCAGGACGTGCACAGAGAAGGGGCAGAGGCCTACATACGTCAGGCAGAGTTGGCAGCAGACTTGGGGCGAGTGGCAGCAGGAGTCGCAGCAATAAGCCTGAGCTCCTGTTAACACCCAGCGGTCGTGTCGTCGACCCATCTCTCCTCGTCAATTGGTTTGCACACTCATCCCCATCATCACAAGCGACATCTGACAACCCCAGTCAAGAGTCGGTGGGTTCCTCAGACACAACCCTCAGTTGGCATGGCCCGGGAGCAGTCCCTGTAATTCCATTGCCTTTGTCCTATGCGGTTCCCTCTCCCAAAGAAGTATCTCATGCTTTGGGTTCAGCTCCACTATTTAGCGAGGACGATGTAATAGAGGACAGTCAGCAGCTAATGGGCAGCCAGGAATGTGAGGAGACATGCGTCGCTTGCTCCGCAAGGCGGCCAAGTAGTGATGCGGAGAGTGACGTGGGAGGCGGTGTTTCAATTGTTCAGGGTCCTGAGGCAGACACTGTTGTGGAACACAAGGAGGACATCAGTGACGTGCACACATCTTTTGATGATGATGAAGCCGATCGCAATTGGGAGCCGGGTACAGAAGCCGGGGCTTCATCATCATCAGGAGAAGAGAGTTGCAGGTTGCCCTTGAGTCAGCAAGGCGGTAGCACGGTTGGCAGTCAGCGTGGTGTGGCAGTAGGGGAAATTCTGGAGCCAAACGTGCCAGGGGGAGACCACCTGCTTCGCGGCAGCTTACCTTTCCGGGAGTTAGCGGGTTACCAGCACCGGTCGATGAAAGATAGAGACACTCTAATCCGTTCAGTGGAGCGCGCCTGCGGCCCCGGAAATCTGAGGGCATAACACACCTGGTATTGCTCGATCTCACAGTTGATCGTGCAAAGGTAGGGGGTTATTAAAGCCTCTTGGGTACTGCTGAGGCCTGCTCCTGACTGCTCCTGGTGTAATGTATGGGGTAATTAAACACTCTTGGGTAGTGTTTTTTTTTTTATTTACTGATAATTTTATCGGTAATAAAATTTTATTTTCCAGAATGCTAATCGTTACACAACGGAACGCTTGTTGCGTGTGATTTTTTAATGAAAAAATAAATAAATAAATACGGACAGGGATTAACTCTGCTTCATGATTTTGGGCGAAAAAAATCCTTTGGTGATCTGATCTTTTGGAGACAGATGCGCTTACACACATATTGAATTCGTTTTTGTAAAAGAATTTCAAACATTGTGTGGTTTATTATTTTTGAGAAGAATGTCTTTGGGTGGTCCACCGTCCTGCATTATAGAGTCTTGTGAACTGTTGGATATGCGCTTGTTCTTACAAAAAGGTATTTCTTTAAAAAATTTCTAAAATTTTGTTGTTTTTTGGAGGAGATTGTGAAGCCCGGGTGTGTACTGGTGCATCAGCCAACTCCAGGCTGTGTCCTTCAGGCAATGTATGGGTTCTTGATGCCGCAGAGGTGGGGCCTGGGTCTGGAAATTTCTAATTTTTGGATAGCAGGTGCTACCTATGAGAAATCGTTGTCAAAAATGTCATATATTGTGTTTTTTTTTTGGGGGGGGGGAGGGGGATTGTGAAGCCCTGGTGTGTAGTGTACTAGTGCATCAGCCAACTCCACGCTGTGCCATTCAGCCACTAAATGGTCTCCTCGTGCTGCCAACATGACCACGCTGGGTCATTGAGCCACTATATGGTGTCCTCATGCTGCCAACACCTCCACGCTGCGCCATTCAGCCACTATATGGTGTCCTCATGCTGCCAACACCTCCACGCTGTGCCATTCAGCCACTATATGGTGTCCTCATGCTGCCAACACCTCCACGCTGTGCCATTCAGCCACTATATGGTTCCCTCATGCTGCCAACACCTCCACGCTGTGCCATTCATCCACTATATGGTGTCCTCATGCTGCCAACACCTCCACGCTGTGCCATTCAGCCACTATATGGTGTCCTCATGCTGCCAACACCTCCACGCTGTGCCAGCCACTATATGGTGTTCTCATGCTGCCAACACCTCCACGCTGTGCCATTCAGCCACTATATGGTGTCCTCATGCTGCCAACACCTCCACGCTGTGCCATTCAGCCACTATATGGTGTCCTCATGCTGCCAACACCTCCACGCTGTGCCATTCAGCCACTATATGGTGTCCTCATGCTGCCAACACCTCCACGCTGTGCCATTCAGCCACTATATGGTATCCTCATGCTGCCAACACCTCCACGCTATGTCATTCAGTCACTATATGGTCTCCTGACACTGATGCCACCACCAGGCTCTGTCATTGTGCTGCAGTGCGGCAGTGATTCTAAGAGTGATGCCGGTAATCTGCATGTTATTCTGAATAACAGTATTATTTCAATACCCCAGCACACTCCATATGCATTTTAGGACACAGCAAAGTGTTCTATACCCCTATAGAGGCTGTATGTAGGCTAGAAATAGCCTTTTTTAATATCGATTCGCCGCGAACAAATTCGGATCGAAACAAACTTTTTGTGAAAATTTGGCGGATCGGCCAAATCGAATTTTTGAAAAGTTCGCTCATCTCTACCTATTTTCCCCGATATCGGTAGTGTGAAATGGGCCTTAGTCTGAACAGTAAGGCCCCTATTCACACATGCAATCCTGCAGATGAATTCAGCTTGTAAATTGTCTGTGGAATGTCCAGACAGAATTTTTCAGGCCGGAAATTCCGCCATGTGAATGTGGCCTAACTGCATGGATAAGTTAATAACTGGGTTTTTCTAATATTGAGTGTTTCCCTGCGCTGTCTGACACTATTCAATCAGTGCTGACAGTACCAGATTGTGGGGGACAAACACCTCTGACAAGGGGTATGGTGACACTCAGTTGTCAATTTATTCAAAAGTTTCTAGGAGGAATAACACAGGGATGTCACAGAGTTCTAAGATGCTCCAGCATTGTTATTTAACAGGGAATACAAAAATGTACTATAAAAAGAAACATCACAAGAGGTGAGAGATCCCTTTAACATGTTTCTATTTATTTGTAAACAAAAAAAAAATGTCATAGGATATCCACATATATAATCCGCTGCAGAATATGTTGCTAACCATTGTATTCTATGGGCCTGCATGAAATGTGCTGTGGATTTCCCATTGCAGAAATTTTGCTGTGGAACAGGCAATCAGGAGATGGAAGCGCTGGGCCGATCAGCTGTGGCGCCACTGCCCACACCACTTGACAGCTGGACAATACAAACATGCAGCTGCTTTATTCAGATGCCTATAATTGGTTGTACTACAGCTTCAGCAGCATTCTCAATATTCATCTTTCCTAGGATCCTGACCATTTGCCTTTTCCCCCACCTTGATTTTGTCTGAGAATTTGGACCTGACTGGTATTGATCCTTAGGCTTGTTTTCTGGTTTCCCATTATGTGTCTGTTTGATTTCACCCAGCTTGTCTGAGTTTCCCACAATCCAGTGTAGGGGCCGCTGTCCAGTTAGGGGCTGCTATTTTGGGTAGATTGTTTCAGTAGGTAGGGGCAGTGGCAGGTGTGAAAGCAGTGCTGGCCTGATCCCTACCTGATGTGGAAGTTTTACAGTGAATTAGAAGTGGGGGGATGGCAACATGTAGAGTCTCTGGGGAAAAAGTTGATACTGTGTGGAGCCAAACCAGAGACTGGAGAAAAAAACGATACCGGACAGAGTAAAGGATTTTTTTTTATTACAGAAATGACAACACGTTTTAAGGGGGAACTCCCCTCTTAGTCAGGTCCTCTTGTGGATTTGTGACTGATATTGGCACTTTCTGTGTATAGGAGTGAGAATTTGCAACAAAAGCCACATGCATTTTTTGCTGTGTATTTAGGGTGTATTTAGTCCTAGTGTCTAGAACAGCCTTTAATATGGCCATGCATACATTGGCATTGATTTACTATTGTAAGCCCAACATATTTTGTCGGGTTATGCACCAGAATCAGGCACATTGCACCAGAAATTCTGTCTGCTCCAGAATTTGCACCAGAAATCTGTCTCATTGCTCCAGAATTCTGTCTGCTCCAGGATTCTGTCTGTGCCAGAAATAAAAAACCCGACCAACTCTCCATTTTACTGAGAAAACCCGAAAAAGGGGCGTGTCTGTTGTGAAAAGGGTGCATGGCCAACAAAAAGGGGCGTGTCCCCGACATTTTTTACTAAGGTTTCCACAGAAAATTTGGTGGATTTGAGCTGAGGAAAACCCGACAGATCAGAGCATGTGTAAAAAAAGCGAAGTGTAGGGAAAAGTGCAAAATGTAGGGAAATATTAGTAAATAATGTGGGGGAAAAAATTGTAGGGAATTAAAACCCACAAAGAAAACGACACTCCACTCTTAGTAAATCAGGGCCATTGCCTATAATTGTGTAGGGTTATCCAGTCATTTTTGTCCACAATCTGAGATTGTACCCTAATACATTTGACTGCTTTTGTGCACTTTAATATTCTTTGAGCTGATTATGGTTGGGTGTACTGAATCGGAATAATTCCATTGAAGTTAGGGAACTGGGAGACTCCTACACATACAGGGAGATTTACCAAAACCTGTGTAGAGAAAGAGAGATGCAGTTAACCATAGTAACCAATCAGTTTATTTTATTTAACCCCTTAACGACCAATGACGTATATTTACGTCCTTGGCCGGCTCCCGCGATATAACGGGCCGGTCCCGGCATGTATCTGTTGCCGGGACCCGGGGCTAATAGCGCGCGGCAGCAATCGCGGTGCCGCACGCTATTAACCCTTTAGACATTCAAAGTTGAACACCGCGTCTAAACCGAAAGTAAAACCATCCCAGCTGCTCAGCGGTGCTGATCGGGACCACCGCAGTGAAAATGCATTGTCCCGATCAGCTGGGACACGAGCGGAGGTCCTCTTACCTGCCTCTGGTGTGTCCCCTCGGTGATTAATTGCTCCAAGCCTGAGATTCAGGCTTGAGCAATCGACCGTCGTGAACCCTGATCACTACAAAGCTATGGCTTTGCAGGAATCAGGGTAAAAGATCAGTGTGTGCAGTGTTATAGGTCCCTATGGGACCTATAACACTGGAAAAAAAAAGTGTAAAAAAAAAGTTAATAAATGTGATTTAACCCTTTCCTTAATAAAAGTTCAAATCACCCCCCTTTTCCCATAAAAAAAATCATGTGAATAAAAATAAATATAAACATATGTGGTATCGCCGTGTGCGTAAATGTCCAAACTATAAAAATATATCATTAATTAAACCGCACGGTCAATGGCGTGTGCGCAAAAAAATTCCAAAGTCCAAAGTAACGTATTTTTGGTCGCTTTTTATATCATGAAAAAATGAATAAAAAGCGATCCAAAAGTCCAATCAATACAAATATGGTACCGCTAAAAACTTCAGATCACGTCGCAAAAAATGAGCCCTCATACCGCCCCATATGTGGAAAAATAAAAAGTTATAGGGGTCAGAAGATGACAATTTTAAACGTATACATTTTTCTGCATGTAGGTATGATTTTTTACAGAAGTACAACAAAATCAAACCTATATAAGTAGGGAATCATTTTAACCGAATGAACCTACAGAATAAAGATAAGGTGTCATTTTTACCGAAAAATGTACTGCGTAGAAACGGAAGCCCCCAAAAGTTACAAAATGGTGTTTTTTCTTCAATTTCGTCGCACAATGATTTTTTTTTCTGTTTCGCCGTAAATTTTTGGGTAAAATGACTGAGGTCACTGCAAAGTAGAATTGGTGGCGCAAACAATAAGCCATCATATGGATTTTTAGGTGCAAAATTGAAAGGGTTATGATTTTTAAAAGGTGAGGAGGAAAAAAACGAAAGTGCAAAAACTGAAAAAACCCGTGGTCCTTAAGGGGTTAAAAAGAAGTAAAAATAAAAACATTTTAAAATAAAAGAACCAATCTAATTAGTTGTTATGAGCAACTGCACTACTGTTTCCCTTACAGGTTTTGATAAATCTCCCCAATAGTCTTGCAACTTGAAAAACAATCTTGGCCAATCATAAATATAAGGTTGTCTCTAAAACAGAACTTTCAATATAATCAATACACACAAATTATGAGAAAGATAAATACAACACTATCTATAATTCTTCATAAATGTTATTTTAAACAAGGTAAATGTTACACAAAAGGCAGAGTTATAATGGTCCCATCTCTCAGGTTACATATCCAGTGATACGTCATCCAACAGAAGTGAAGATTGTCTCACCCTTTCATTACCTGCACCAACCTGTCAATGCTATCCCATAAAATGCAAGGAATCACCATAAAAAGTGGTTACATTCCCCTGACCTGCTTGCAGCCACTGGATGTGGTTGGGAAACAGAAAACAGCAAAAGTAACAGTTTTACACAATTTGTGTAAATCTCAGTGATGATAATAGGAGTTGCGCAAACAGTGTAGCAAAGCCGGATATTTTGTTTCTGGAACTCCTGAGTTATGGAATCAGTGGAGCTAGCAATGTTACTTTCTTTATGCAGCTCTATTTAAAAGGGTTATCCATCATAAGGTGATTTTAATACATACCTGGCAGACAGTAGTGGACATGCTTAGGAAGGATCTGTGCTTGTCTTGGGGCTAAATAGCTATGCTGAGAGATTATCATAATGCCTGTGGCTATCTTTTTGTGAACTGGCTATTTCTTGCTGAAATTCATTCTCTCAAATTACAAATCCCATAGTTTCTTGTTTGTAAGTGTGAGGTCACTTTTCTCCCTCCCACACATCAGCCCCCCCTCCCATTGAAACACAAATGAGCTGAATTCCATTAAAAAGACCAGTGTTTTCTAACCAGGGTTCTTACAACTGTTGCAAAAATACAATTAGTTGCAGAATGGTCTCCCACCCAGCGGTGACTCCATCCATTGAAGCAGACAGGCTCACTTTGCACACCTGACTAGTGATTTAATGTCTCTGCCGCACTGCCTTGGAAAACCTGAGACCTGAGTAATTTTGTATGCTGTTAAAAATAAATAATGGGGCAAAAATCACAGAAGAATTGCAAGACCACCATTACACACAGGTACAGACACTATATTATGAACTACACTAACTTTACTGCCCCTTTAAAAAAGCGAAATGGAAAAGAAAAAAACTCCTGGAATACCCCTTTAACCTCTTTTGGAGGAGGGGGGCTTACATAAAACTGTAGCTTTTATTTTAGCTTCCCAACCAACTCTGGTGACCCCAACCAGCCTGAAGGGGGCTGGGGGTCCTCAATCTTGAGATTGGAATGGGTACAGAGGTAAGACCTGCATCTATCAGGCTTTATGTCATATCCTGTGTCCAGATGGAAATAATCCTTTAATGCTGGCTATATTAGAAAGGTGCCAGAATACACATTGCATTACAGCTTACTGTAAAAATGGTTATACTGACCCCTGTCCATGTGAGCATCAGAACTGGACTATGAAGCAATGTTAATGTCTGGGTGCAATGCATCAATTACCTGGGGAAGAGGTGGCATCAGGATGTACTATGGGAAGGTAAGCAGGCAGAGGAAGAGTGGTTCCCTGGGCTAAAAACAACTTAGGTGCTACTGGAACAACTTAGTTGCTACTGGAACAACTTAGGTGCTGCCAATGATATGGGTGTTACTTTGACACATTCCAAAATCTAAACATTTGCAGACCAAGCAAATTCCAAAACTGCAACGATATTGGGCTAAGGGAATTGCCCCTTAGGCACAAATTGTTCAAGAAATTCACAAATTGTATGAGAAACATGACAAAGAGTTCAAACATCAGACTTCAGATATCAATTCGAACTGAGAAATGGGCAATCAATGAAGCTCTTCTTACAAGGACAACTTCGGTTTTTGTGGACTTCATGACAAAACAGAGCTGTTTTGGCAACATGAGGAGAACCTGCATAATAATAAAATAGAAAAGCATCTAATGTTCATTATTCATTGTCACTGGAGGTGACAGGAGAGGGGCCCTTTTGCTTACTCTACTGTAATGTTTGTTTTTGTGTTTTTCTGTCTTGGGGTCTGTTCAGACACTGTTTTTTGTGTCTGAGCAGTTTCTTTGCTGATTCTTCCCAGGGTTTGGAGAGTTAATGCTCTCCCCCTATTGCAGCTCAGGTGTAACTTTAAAACCCGAGCTCTGTTAGAACTCTGAGCTGGTGATTAGTTCTTATTCTGACTATCACTGTTTTAGTCTATCTGTTAATTTCTGACTTTTAACCATGGTTAATATGCTTGTTTATGATAGTTTTTAGTCTGCTTGGGTTTTAGTACATCTGTCGGCGTTTAGTACCTTGTTATATCTTAGTCTGTGTTCACATGGTGAAGTGTGCCCGCTGGCTAAAAGTCTATTTGGTGTTTGTATTGATGACCCTCCATGTTTGGAGTGAGGAGTCTAGTTTGTTCTTTGTTCAGTGACCAGTGTGAACAATGTTCTATGTTTTCTGACCGGTTTAGTGTTTTACATTCAGTTCAACTGTTCATCCCCTGTATCTCCTGGTTTCTGCTGTATAATTATTCCATATCTAGTCTTGTGCATTCATTTATTCACATCTGCCGTTTATCTTGATTCTGGTTTCTGAACTGTATGTTAGTATGCTACAGTATATCCTGCTCTGTTTGTATATTTATATCCTGCCTGTTTTATCTTGTTGTTGGTTAATCCTGTTACATTTTTGATCTGTCTCCGACCATGTACAGTATTATTTGTGTACCTTTACGCCCAATGCACTTTAGCACAGGAAGGGACTGGCACCGTGGTTGTCGATCTGCCGTTATGGGCGGATGGGCAAGTAGGCAGGGAGAGTCTTTCTAGGGACAGCTTAGGGCTCACTCTCCCTGTCCACCCCCGGTCATAACATCTACATCCTCCTTTATATGGCAGGCAAAGCCATGGCCAACCCTGCAGACAGACAGTGCGGGTGGAGGGGCGGCTCTGTGATTTTAGTTAGATAAGGCCCTGCTGTGGGATGTAGAGCCAGGAGCATGGGGCCCTTTACATATTTCAGCTTGCCCAGACCCCTGACGGAAGTACTGCCTCTACTGCCCTGATGATGGCCTTGCTTCAGGGGGACAATTAAAAAATAAAAATAAGTCTAAAGATAAACCCTGGTGTGAATTCCCCCACCACTGACGTTTTAACAGTGCCTGGTAAACCCCTCTCAGTCAGTTATTGGTTGAGCAGGCAGTTCTTATGAATTGGACAGCATAAGCAGCAGAAAGTAGAGAGCTTCAGGGACAGGTAAAGTGTGAACATTTATGTACAATCTTCTAATCACCCATAGGTAGAGCCCCTCTATGTTTCAGTCACTGCTCTTGCATCTGAGACACCTGCAAAGTTAGTCATGATGATGCATATCGTGCATTTAGCTACTAGCTTTGATTTTGAGATCAATAATTCAGATCTGGTGTTATTTAATGCCATACAAATGCACCCTCAAAATGTTATCAATGCAGCATTGCCTTTGAAACCTAAGGTAAAGGTTGACAGATTGTTTTATATATTCCTAGGGTTGGCAGCAGATGTGTTACAAGCTTAGGTATTGCCCTATTAGCATGCCATCATCTTAGGGTTCAGGATGATAACATCTACAGTGCTAAGGAGAGTTTAAAGATGTTGGTTTCCCAAAGGCTGTTGTGTCCAAGGTATTCATCTAAAAACACACAAGAAGGCCAGCGAGCACTCATTAATCTCATAGGTAAACATTTTGATTAAACATTTCCTGGTACCTGACCTGTCCATGAACCATGTTAACACCACAACAGACTTCCTCCTTATAAATACCATTATATACTAATGCTTCTATCTGTGGATTGGGGATAAGATGTTGTGTACCAGAGTTCCCCCTTAAGTACTGTAAAAGCACAATATATTTGGGCGTCACTGCTGTAACATAAAGAGGCTGTGTAGCCCCTCTTCCTTCTGTATAATGTGGCATCAGCCATTAAGAGACACTGCTGCATGCCAGGCTGGATTGCTGAGACAACTGTCCAATGTCCAGTAAGACTTGTGCTTGTGTCCTAATAATTTCAATAGGATATGTGCATGATACTGCCCTAGCATATATCCTGTGCAGCATGTAGCAGTGTCTCTCAATACACAATGTGGACAAAGTTTTGGGGTATTCCTGGTAGGAAACCCCCCCTAAGCTCCGACTAGGGAACGTATTGCTTCACCCGAGATGGAGGACACAGTAGGTATAGATTATAGCAGTGGTTTCTTTATTCTTCAAAGTAAAGGTACATGATATACAGTACAGGTACAGAGAAGCTTAAAGGGGTATTCCATGAATTTCTTTTATTTGACCATGCTACAGGGGCTGTAAAGTTAGTGTAGTTCATCATATAGTGTCTGTACCTGTGTGTGATGGTTTTCTCACAATTCTTATGTGATTTTCACCCCACTATTTATTTTTAACAGCATACAAAATGACTGTTGTCTCAGATTTTTACCGCTTGCAATGCGTCCGAGACCTGACTAACTAGTCAGCTGATGACAGGGAGCCTGTCTGCATCAATGGGTGGAGGGATCGCTTGGTGGAAGAGAGATCAATCTACAACTAATGCAACAGCTGAAGGCATCCTGATTGAAAACCACAGGTCTGCAACTCATTTATGTTTCAATGGGTGGGGTGGCTGATGTGTGGGAGAGAGGAAAATGGGATTGTGGGATTTTTAGTCAAAATAAGAAAAGTCAAACAGGAAATACCAGTTCACAAAAAGCTAGCCACAGTGTTATGGTAATCTCACAACATAGCCATTTATCCCCAAGACAAGCGCAGATTCTTCCTAAGCATGTCCATTACTGTCTGCCAGGTATGTACTAAAATCACCTTATGGTGGAAAACCCCTTAAGGACAATGCATTTCCAGAGGTAGACACCTCTCTTCCTCAGGTCTAGAGCAAGTTGTGAACTAAATTTCCTGTTTGGTCATGTTAGGATTTGAGCTCCGGCCACACAAGGGCTGTGAGCGCATGGCCCTGTCTCCTTCAGCCCGTCACTCACCTCCTGTTTCTTCTGCCTCCTCCCCGGCCTCTCTTCTCTGGCGCATGTGTCCCCATCCCCTAGGGAACGTGCACGCCGGAGTTCTGAAATTTAAAAGGCCATTGCGTCCATTAATTAAGTAAACACCTGTGGCTCATTTAATAAATTTCTTCACCTCCCACACTTCCGTGCCGGATCTTTGTTGCCCTAGTGTCTGAGAGAACGCGTTCCTGTGTATTACCTTGCCATGTACCATACCCTTTGCTCCGTGACCTTACCTTGCTCCTTTGCCACCTGCCTACTGACCACTTACTGCGTTCATGACTACGCTACTGTGCCGCCTGCCCTGATCTTCTGCTATCCTGACCACGAGTTGCCATATCCAGCCTGTGCCTCGTATTCCTCAGCCACTTGTGTGGTCGAGCCGTGCCAGGGGTAGTGACCTGGGTGCCGCCTGCCGCAGCAAGTCCATCCCGCTTTGCGGCGGGCTCTGG
Source organism: Hyla sarda (assembly GCF_029499605.1). Taxonomy (NCBI): domain Eukaryota; kingdom Metazoa; phylum Chordata; class Amphibia; order Anura; family Hylidae; genus Hyla; species Hyla sarda. The sequence goes on along the minus strand of NC_079191.1, from coordinate 270,865,646 downwards.
TGAAAACCTTAGACTCTGTTCCCTGGTATGGTCCGTGTCATCTGCCACACAGGTCCAGCGGATCCACATCCTCCGGTGTTCCTGTCTACTGAAACCTGAGTGTTACAGGTCATTTTCAATCACCCCATAAAAATAGCCATTATGTCTACTGTAATGCTTTTAGAAAATATAGACAGTTTTCTGCTGTGGTAAAGTCATGAACTATATCTGGTAATGTCAAAGAAATGGAAATACTGAAAAAGTAAACGGTGCGTTAGGTCTAGTTTTGTGGGTTAACCGCATAACATGCACTTATAACATAAACAGATATTTCCTGTGCTTCTAGAGGAAACAAGTGGTAGATGAAGCTATGTCTATTTACAAAACATCAAAGGGTGCTGCTATCAGACACAAATTCTGGAGTTTCTCAATAACTGGTTTGGTGTGAAAACAGGAAAGTGTAATGTAACATATTATTTTTGACATTTTTTACTCTAACTCTAAAGGAAATGTATCATGAAGTTATTTATTGTTTAATAAATTAAGTGTATGTCAAATGGAAGTAACATGCTTGTTATTTCTTTAAAAAGTGGTAAACGAGTAGAGGAATGAAGAAAGTGTCACTCACCTCTATCGGGGGATCTTCATCTTTATTACAAATTCTGTGCAAACAGGCAAAGCAGGACAGGTCACACTAAACTGCGGGAGCGATACCTCATAGCAGTGTTTCCCAACCTTTTTCGGGTTGGGGCACACCTCGGAAAACCGAGGTTGACGAGCAAAATAAAAAGGGTAAAAAACGGTAAAAAACACAATGCACTATATCAATTTATCAGTGGGTATGTAGTTTAAAGTGCTGCTTTATACAGCAACTCACCAATGACATCTTCTCTAATTTGCTTTGTTGCCTTCTCTTCTCCATCTGGTCCGGGCCATCATCACGATTTCTTCCACACACAATTCTTCACCGTTAAACCTGCAAAACAAACCTATTAGGCTCCGCATGGGTTACAGAGGTGTGTAAAGGGGTGTACAGAGGGGTTTAGAGGAGTGTACATGAATGAAAGAGGGGTGTAGAGGAGTGTACATGGGTGACAGATGGGTGAAGGAGTGTACATGGGTGACAGATGGGTGTAGAGGAGTGTACATTGGTGACAAAGGGGTGTAGAGGAGTGTACATGGGTGACAAAGGGGTGTAGAGGAGTGTACATGGGTGAAAAAGGGGTGTAGGAGTGTACAGAGGGGTGAAGAGGAGTGTACATGGGTGACAGGGGTGTAGAGGAGTGTACATGGGTGACAGGGGTGTACAGAGGGGTGTAGAGGAGTGTACATGGGTGTCAGGGGTGTACAGAGGGGTGTAGAGGAGTGTACATGGGTGACAAAGGGGTGTAGAGGAGTGTACAGTGGGGTGTACAGGAGTGTGCATGGGTGACAAAGGGATGTAGAGGAGTGTACAGAGAGGTGTAGAGGAGTGTACATGGGTGACAGAGGGGTGTAGAGGAGTGTTCATGGGTGACAGGGGTGTAGAGAGGTGTACAGAGGGGTGTAGAGGAGTGTACATGGGTGACAGGGGTGTACAGAGGGGTGTAGAGGAGTGTACAGAGGGGTGTAGAGGAGTGTACATGGGTGACAAAAGGGTGCAGAGGAGTGTACATGGGTGACAGGGGTGTAGAGAAGTGTACATGGGTGACAGGGGTGTAGGGGGGTGTACAGAGGGGTGTAGAGGTGTGTATATGAATGAAAAAGGGGTGTAGAGGAGTGTACAGAGGGGTGTAGAGGAGTGTACATGGGTGAAAATGTGGTGTAGAGGAGTGTACAGAGGGGTGTAGAAAAGTGTACAGGGGTGTACAAATGGGTGTAGAGGAGTGTACATTGGTGACAGGGGTGTAGAGGAGTGTACATGGGTGACAAAGGGGTGTAGAGGAGTGTACAGAGGGGTGTAGAGGTGTGTATATGAATGAAAAAGGGGTGTAGAGGAGTGTACATGGGTGAAAATGTGGTGTAGAGGAGTGTACAGAGGGGTGTAGAAAAGTGTACAGGGGTGACAGTGGTGTACAGAGGGGTGTAGAGGAGTGTACATGGGTGACATGGGTGTAGAGGAGTGTACATGGGTGACAGAGGTGTGTAGAGGAGTGTACATGGGTGACAGAGGGGTGTAGAGGAGTGTACATGGGTGGCAGGGGTGTACAGAGGGGTGTAGAGGAGTGTGCATGGGTGACAGAGTGGTGTAGAGGAGTGTACAGATGGGTGTAGGAGTGTACAGAGGGGTGTAGAGGAGTGTACATGGGTGACAGAGGGGCATAGAGGAGTGTACATGGGTGATAGATGGGTGTACATGGGTGACAGAGTGGTGTAGAGGAGTGTACAGAGGGGTGTAGGGAGGTGTACAAGGGTGACAGTTCGGTGTAGAAGAGAACATGGGTGACAGAGGGGTGTAGAGGAGTGTTCATGGGTGACAGAGGGGTGTAGAGGAGTTTACATGGGTGACAGAGGGGTGTAGAGGAGTGTACATGGGTGACAGGGGTGTAGAGGAGTATACATGGGTGACAGAGGGGTGTAGAGGAGTGTACATGGGTGACAAGTGTACATGGGTGACAGAGGGGTATAGAGGAGTGTACATGGGTGACAGAGGTGTGTAGAGGAGTGTACATGGGTGACAGATGGGTGTAGAGGAGTGTACATGGGTGACAGAGGAGTATAGAGGAGTGTACATGGGTGACTAGTGTTGCTCGCGAATATTCGCAATTCGAATTATATTCGCGAATATCGCATATTCGCGAATTCGCGAATATTCGCAAATATAGCGCTATATATTCGTAATTACGAATATTGTTTTTTTTTGGTTTTTTTTTCACAGTACACAGGGGTGTAGAAAAGTGTACATGGGTGCAAGAGGGGTATAGAGGAGTGTACATGGGTGACAGAGGGGTGTAGAGGAGTGTACGTGGATGACAGATGGATGTACATGGGTGATAGAGGGGTATAGAGGAGTGTACATGGGTGCCAGAGGGGTATAGAGGAGTGTACATGGGTGACAGAAGGGTATAGAGGAGTGTACATGGGTGACAGAGGGGAATAGAGGGGTATAGAGGAGTGTACATGGGTGACAGGGGTGTAGAGGAGTATACATGGGTGACAGAGGGGTGTAGAGGAGTGTACATGGGTGACAAGTGTACATGGGTGACAGAGGGGTATAGAGGAGTGTACATGGGTGACAGAGGTGTGTAGAGGAGTGTACATGGGTGACAGATGGGTGTAGAGGAGTGTACATGGGTGACAGAGGAGTATAGAGGAGTGTACATGGGTGACTAGTGTTGCTCGCGAATATTCGCAATTCGAATTATATTCGCGAATATCGCATATTCGCGAATTCGCGAATATTCGCAAATATAGCGCTATATATTCGTAATTACGAATATTGTTTTTTTTTGGTTTTTTTTTCACAGTACACAGGGGTGTAGAAAAGTGTACATGGGTGCAAGAGGGGTATAGAGGAGTGTACATGGGTGACAGAGGGGTGTAGAGGAGTGTACGTGGATGACAGATGGATGTACATGGGTGATAGAGGGGTATAGAGGAGTGTACATGGGTGCCAGAGGGGTATAGAGGAGTGTACATGGGTGACAGAAGGGTATAGAGGAGTGTACATGGGTGACAGAGGGGAATAGAGGGGTATAGAGGAGTGTACATGGGTGACATAGGGGTGTACATTGGTGATAGATGGGTGTAGAGGAGTGTACAGAGGGGTGTAGGGAGGTGTACAAGGGTAACAGTTGGGTTTAGAAGAGTGAACATGGGTGACGGGGGTGACAGAGGGGTGAATAGGGGGTGGACATGGGTGACAAGGATGTGGTCAGAGGGGTGGACAATGGAGGGTGAACATGGGTGACAGCGGGTTGGATGGGGGGTGGACATGGATGACAGGAGGTCAGAGGGGTGGCCAAGGGTGACAAGGGGGTAAAAGATGGACAGGAGTGACAGAGGGGTGGACTGTGGTGACTAGTGATGCTCGCGAATATTCGCAATGCGAATTTTATTCGCGAATATCGCATATTCGCGAATATTCGCGAATATAGCACTATATATTCGTAATTACGAATATTCGTTTTTTTTTGTTTTTTTTTTCACAGTACACATCACAGTGATCATCCCTCTCTGCTTCCAGCTTGTGTGGTGTAAAGAAGGCTCTAATACTACTGTGTGTGCGAATTTCGCATATGCGAAAATTAACATGCTTATTTTCGCATATGCAAATGTGCGCTTATGCTAATTTTGTATATGCTAATTTTCGCATATGTTAATTTTCGCAATCGCGAATTTTTGCTTATGCGGAAATAAAACAAGAATATTACGAATATGCGAATATTCGCGAATATATGACGAATATTCGTCCATATATTCGCGAATATTCGCGAATTCGAATATGGCCTATGCCGCTCAACACTAGTGGTGACAAAGGGACAGATGGGTGAACAGGAGGGTGGACATGGGTGACTGGGTAGACGGGGGTAAACATGAGTGACAGCGATGGACAGGGGAGTGGACAAGGCGGACATGGATGACAGGGGGGGTGGACATGGGTGACAGGGGGGTGGATATAGGTGACAGGGAGGGTGGACATGGGTGACGGGGGGTGGAAAAGGCGGACCTGGATGACAGGGGGGTGGAAATGGGTGACAGGGGGGGTTGGACAAGGCGGACATGGATGACAGGGAGGGTGGACATGGGTGACAGGGGGGGTTGGACAAGGCGGACATGGATGATAGGGGGGGATATGGGTGACAGGGGGTGTGGACATGGGTGACAGGGGGGTGGACAAGGCAGACATGGATGACGGGGGGGGGGACATGGGCAACAGGGGGGTGGACATTGGCGACAGGGCTGAGGACATGGGCGACATGGGGTGGACATGGGTGATAGGGGGGTGGACATGGGCGACAGGTGGGGTGGACATGGGCGACAAGGGGGTGGACATGGGCGACAAGGGGGTGGACATGGGTGACAGGGGGGGTGGACATGGGTGACAGGGAGGTGGACAAGGCAGACATCGATGACAGGGGGGGTGGACATGGGGGACAGGGGTGGTGGACATGGATGACAGGGGGGGCGGACATGGGTGACGGGGGGGGCGGACATGGGTGACGGGGGGGGCGGACATGGGTGACGGGGGGGGCGGACACGGGTGACGGGGGGGTGGACCTGGGTGACGGGGGGGGGGTAGACGGTGGACCTGGGTGACGGTGGGGGGGGGTTTGGACAGGGTTGAGGAGGGGTGGAAAGGGTACGGTACCTTAAGCAAGCCGGCTGCGCAGCTTGCAGTTCCACGGCAGGCACGGGAGTCTGGCGCAGATGCAGCTCGTTCCGCTCCAGGGCACCATTTTCAGCTCACAGCGGACGCAGGGGACGCAGGGGGGAGGGGGACAGAAGGGGACGCAGGGGGGAGGGGACGCTGTGTGCGCAGTCATAAGCGCGCAGGCCAGGGAGGACGTTTAAAAAAAATCATGGCAAAATACCGCGGCGCCACAGGCAGTGCAAAATGGCACACACGTGTGCCGCGGCACCGCGGTTGGGGATCACTGCCTTATAGCAACAACTGTTTCCTTCATCTAAGCATACTTCCTCAGGCCACCGGTACAGGTCACAGCGTTCAGGTGTTTAATAAATAGGTAATTACAAGTTACCATTGAAACATTAAAACAAACCAAGAAAATGCTAAAACCAATGCAAACCATTATAAGAATGAACTAAAGTTGTTCCTAACATTTACACCCAGTGGTCCCAGGGCATTCAATTTCAATATCCACATAGCTTAACATTGATGTTTCTATCTCCACCATTGTATAATATTTCAATCTTTGGTGAGCTGGCGACTCTCAGTACATTGCCATCTTAAAGGTACAGCTTTCCAGTAACTATAGATTTGAGGTGTTCATTAGTGATGGGCGGCATTGGCCATATTCGAATTTGTGATATTTTGCGAATATATAGACGAATATTTGTCCTATATTCGCGAATTTCGTGTATTCGTTATATTCTTATATGTGAATATTTGCATATTCGAGGAAGAAAACTGAGGGGGTGGGCAACTTTACTATTGGTTGCTAGGGATGTTGTTGATTAGTGTTGGGCACGAATATTCGCAATGCGAATATTTATTGCGAATATTGCATATTTGCGAATTTGCAAATATTACAAATATAGCGCTAAATATTCGCAATTACGAATATTCATATTTTTTTCCACAGTATACATCACAGTGATCATCCCTCCCTGCTTCCAGCTTGTGGTGTAAACAAGGCTCCAATACTAGTTACTGTGTCAGACTGGCGCCAGAAAATTAGCATATGAAAATTTTCACGCATATTGATCCCTCCCTTCTTTTAGCTCTGCAAATTTTATGGTGAATGTGTCAAATTTTATGGTCAAATTTTATGGTAGTAAAAAAGTAAAGTATAGTAAAAAAGGCCGTGAATATTGCAAATATGCGAATATTCATCCATATATTTGCGATATATTGCAGATTCGAATATGGCCCATGCCGCTCAACACTATTGTTGATAACCTTTGACAAGTGTATTTGCATCTTTCTAATTGGCCCACAAGTGAAAAGGAGGAATATGCAAATATTCACATATGCGAATATACGCATATGCTAATATTCACATATGCGAATATGCGAATATGTGCATATGTGTAAAAATGAAAATTCGCAATTTCAAATATGTAGCGAATATATTCGTAATATTCGCAAATTAGTGAATTTGCGGTATTCACAATAAAAATTTGAAATGCGAATATTCGCACCCAACTCTAGTGTTCATTATAGATGAGCGAATTTTTGACAAATTTCGATTCGGCCAATTTGCCGAATTTTCCCAAAAATGCTGTTTCGGTCCGAATTTATTTGCGGCACGTTGCTATTCAAAACGGCTATTTATGGCCTACAAAGAGCCTCAATAGGGGTGTAGAACACTTTGCCTTGCTGTAACACGCACAGGGAGTATGCTGGGTTAGTGAAATAATACTGTTATTCAGTATGACATGCAGATTAGAGGTGTCGCTATTAGAATCACTGTTTCTATCTCTACCATTGTATAATATTTCACTCTTTTGTTTTCTGGCGAATCTCAGTACATTGCCATCTCTACTATGCGATAGAGGTAAAGCTTTTCCATTAAAGGAGTAGTCCAGTGGTTATTCAGTGGTGAGCAACTTATCCCCTATCCTAAGGATAGGGGATAAGTTGCAGATCGCGGGGGGTCCGACCGCTGGGGCCCCCTGCGATCTCCTGTACGGAGCCCCGACAGCCCGCGGGAAGGGGGCGTGTCGACCTCCGCACGAGGCGGCGGCCGACACGCCCCCTCAATACAACTCTATGGCAGAGCCGAAGCGCTGCCTTCGGCAATCTCCGGCTCTGCCATAGAGATGTATTGAGGGGGCGTGTCGGCCGCCGCTTCGTGCGGGGGTCGACACCCGCTATCTCGGCGGAGAGCCGGGGCCCCGTACAGAGAGATCGCAGGGGTCGGACCCCCCGCGATCTCAAACTTATCCCCTATCCTTAGGATAGGGGATAAGTTTTTCACCACTGGACTACCCCTTTAACTATAGATTTGAGGTGTTCATTAGAGATAAGCAAATTTTTTAAAAAGTTGATTCAGCCAATTCGCCGAATTTTCCCCCAAAAAATGTTTCAGTCCGAATTAATTTGCGGCAAATTGCTATAAAAAATGGCTATTTCTGGCCTACAGAGAGCTTCAATAGGGGTGTAGAACACTTTGCCTTGGTGTAACATGCATAGGGAGCGTGCTGGGTTAGTGAAATAATACTGTTATTCAGTATGACATGCAGATTCGAGGCGTCGCTATTAGAATCACTGTCGCAGAGCGGCACAATGACAGAGCCTGGAGGTGGCATCAGTATGAGGAGACCATATAGTGGCTGAATGACACAGCGTGAGGTGGCGGCAGCATGAGGAAACCATATAGTGGCTAAATGACACAGCCTGGAAGTGGCGGCAGCATGAGGAAACCATATAGTGGCTAAATGACACAGCCTGGAAGTGGCGGCAGCATGAGGAGACCATATAGTGGCTGAATGACACAGCGTGGTGGTGGCAACAGCCTGACGAGACCATAGGGCCTCACAATTGAAAAGATTAAAGATATTTTTTAACATTTAAATTGAAGATTTCAAATAGATGAACCAAAAAGTTTTATTTAATGTGCCAGCAGCATGAGGAGACCACATGGCGGTACAGTGACACAGCCTGGAGGTGGCAGCGGCAACAGGAGACCATATAGTGGTTGAATGACACAGCCTGGAGGTGGCGGAATCATGAGCAGACCGTATAGTGGCTGAAGGACACAGCCTGGAGTTGGCAGCAGCAAGAGGGGACCATATAGTGGCTGAATGGCACAGCCTGGAGGTGGCGGAATCATGAGCAGACCGTATAGTGGCTGAAGAACACAGCCTGGAGTTGGCAGCAGCAAGAGGGGACCATATAGTGGCTGAATGGCACAGCCTGGAGATGGCGGCAGCAAGAGGAGACCTTAGCGGCGTGACCAGTCCAACTTGCTGTTGTGGCTGTGCATGAACCACATTCACCCAGTGGGCCGTAAAGGACATGTATTGTCCCTGACCGTAGTTACAGCTCAACACGTCGGCACTGTCGTGCACTTTGGTACACACCGACAGACTAAAGGACTGGCCCACCTTCTGTTCCACAAAATTGTGCAGGGCTGGTACTGCCTTTTTTGCAAAGAAATGACGGCTTGGGACTGTCCACCTCGGCTCGGCACAAGCCATCAGTTCTCTGAAAGGTGCAGAGTCCACCACTTGAAAAGGGAGGGACTGCAGCTCCAGCAACTTGGACAGGAGCACATTCAGCTTCTGCGCCGTTGGATGAGTGGGCGCATACTGTTGTCTCTTGGACATGGCTTCGCCGATGGATTGCTGGTGGAATGACTGACTCGAAGTAGGAGCATCAAAAGATGGGTATGACAGACAGCTACCTTCGGCTGAGGTGGTGGAGCCTTGGCTGGCTGAAACAGGGAGTGGCATGCCACTGGGTGATGCAGCAGGCTGGACCACCACATTGGAGCCACGGTTCTCCCAGGTCGCTTTATGGTGATGCTGCATATGTTGACGCAGGGCCGGGGTGCCAACATTGGGACGCTGCCCACGCTTTACTTTCTGCTGACACATCTTGCATGTGGCCATGTTAACCTCCTCTGGATACTTCATGAAAAACTGCCACAACACAGAGTAGCTGATTTTCCCACCAACAGTCCACACTGATTGACTGCTACTGCCGGCGACTCCAGGAATCTGTGTTACACTTCCTCCCAGGAAGGTAAGCTTCCACAAAGCAGGTTGTCTACTCTGAGCACGTTTGGCTCCAGACTTTCCACTTCTGCCATCATGCTGACTGCCAACCATGCTACCACCTTGCTGGCTCAGCTGTTGCCTCATGGGCAACCTGCAACCCTCTTCTCCTGATGATGATGAAGCCCCTTCTGCACCAAGCTGCCAAGTGCGATCGGCTTCATCATCATCAAGTTTTGTCTGCACGTCACTGATGTCCTCCTCAGGTTCCTCAACAGTGTCTGCTTCAGGAGACTGAATGCTCGCAACACCACCTCCCACGCCACTCTCCTCATCACTACTTGCCCACAGTAATTAGGCCCTTAAGACTTTAACAGGAACAAAATGGTACACCACTTAGATGTATGTACGTGGTATGCACATATGAGGGGAGTACAATATGCTCCACTACGCTTAAAACAGTATTTGTCTAGAACAGCAGCAGGTGTGTACTTTTGCCTGGCCTTTCACAGTAGCTAGGCCTTTAGGACTATGACAGGAACAAAATGGTACACCCCGTACACGTATGTAAGTGGTATGCACTTATGAAGGGAGTACAATATGCTCCACTATGCTTAAAACAGTACTTGTCTAGTACAGCAGCAGATGTGTACTTTTGGCTGGCCTTTCACAGTAACTAGGCCCTTAAAGGGGTACTCCGCCCCTAGACATCTTATCCCCTATCCAAACGATAGGGGATAAGATGTCAGATCGCCGTGGTGCCGCTGCTGGGGAGCCCCGGGATCCCCGCTGCGGCACTGCGCTATAATTACAGCACAGAGAGACTGTAATGACGCGCAATACAGGGGCCGGAGCATCGTTATGTCACGGCTCCACCCCTTTCAATACAAGTCTATGGGAGGGGGCACGGCGGTCGTCACGCCCCCTGCCATAGACTTGCATTAAGGGGACGGGCCGTGATGTCACGAGGGGCGGAGCCATGACGTCACGCTGCTCCGTCCCCTGTATCGCCCGTCATTGCGCACAGAGAGAACTCGATCCCGGGGCTCCCCAGCAGTGGCACCGCGGCGATCTGACATCTTATCCCCTATCCTTTGGATAGGGGATAAGATGTCTAGGGGCGGAGTACCCCTTTAAGACTTTAACAGGAACAAAATGGTACACCACCTATGTACGCACAGGTTACACTTAATAGAGGACAATACGCTCCGCTACGCAACCTGTATTAGGCACTGATAGCAGGTGATTATGGCTTTTAGTGCTCTGCTCACCCTAACTGGCTAGCTACTAACAGCTTTTCAGTTGTTGTACACACCAGTGCTGCAGCACACAGTCACTGTGTACTACACCCAAAATTGTACTTTCTCTCTCAATATCTCTCCCTTCCCTATCAGTGCTTCTAGGCTTGATTTGGGCTTGAGGTGAATCGCTGCTGTAATACACCCAAAATTGCACTCTCTCTCTCTCAATCTCTCCCTCTTCCCTATCAGTGCTTCAAGACTGGATTTGGGCTCGAGGTGAATTGCTGCTGTAAAAATGCTTTTCTGTTTAACACACACTGCTTTCTGTCCCTCTCTGCAATAGAACGCTGATGTGACTGGCCGCAAGATAGCTGCCGATTATATAGGGCTGTGACATCACAGGGGTGACTGGCTGCTGATAGGCTGCATCCTGCATGTGATTCAGGGTCATCCCGCCTACCCTTGTTCCCGCCTTCCCAGCGTTCCTTGCCCCATGTCCTGACATGTGGAGCCGCCATCTTAGATGCCCTGGAGCATGGACCGCACTAAATGGAGTTTAATGAAGCAATCCGTGCGATCGAATCACAGTGATATTCAGATTCGTTGCAAAGCTAATTTTTTCTGAAATTCGTAACAATTTCGGATTCGTCACATTCGATTTGTTCATCCCTAGTGTTCATGTATCACTCATTTTCATGGTTTTGCCAATGTAAAGGAATCCACACGGACATACAATACCATAAACTACAAATGCTTTGCAGGTAATAAGTTGTTTAACTTCATGTAATATACCTCCTAACTGTAGGTTATTTTCACTTAGCATAAGAGAGCATAACAAACAATTTCTGCACAAATTATTAGCTATCGGGGCAACTGATGTTAACCAACTGAGGCATCCTGCCTTTGTCCCTGTCTTCTCTCATTTTTTTTAGGATATCACCAAGAGTCCTATTTTTCTAAATCAGGGGTTGCCTTTTAGCTACTTCAGCCACCATGCCCCCTCTCATAGGCTTGCATTGAGGGGGTGGAGGGTGACGTCACATAGGGGCAGAGCCGTGACGTCATGATACTCCGGCCCCGTGATCGTGATTCATCAGACCCGGAGCGATGTTCGCTCTGGAGACTTTTGATAGCGGGGTGCTGCATGAAAGCTTGCGGGGGTCTCCAGCGGCGGGACCCCCACGATCAGGCATCTTATCCCCTATCCTTTGGATAGTGTATTAAATGTCTTAGGTCCAGAATACCCCTTTAAGAAAAGGGTCCATTTATAAGATATACCAATGACGCCTGATGGCAGTATTGACAACGCAGTTTATACTGCTATTAGCAAAGGCAAAAGCAAATCTTTCTTTATTCATTTTTGGTTTAGATCTCCTGTGATCTCTTGTGGACCCTCTCAACAACTCTGTATCTACATTTTCAGCTTCTGAAAACCTATGTTACGTTACGCGCTCTGGCCGCACATGCTGGCCGTGAGCGCATGGTCCCCTTACCTGCTGTTCCCGACGGGGCTGGGACTCGCGCGTGTCCCCATTCCCTAGGGCGCATGGGCACCAGAGCTTTGAGATTTAAAGGGTTAGTACGCTCATCTGTGGCTCATTCATTAATTCCTCCACCCTCCTCACTCCCCTGCCGGATCATTTGTTGCCTTGTGTCTTAGAGAAAGCGTTCCTCAGTATTGTCTTGCCATGTATCTGATCCCATTGTTTGTGACTTTCACCTTGCTTCTCTGCAGCCTGCCTACTGAACTCTTGCTACTTCCTGACTACGCTACTGTGCCGCCTACCCTGACCTTCTGCTATCCAGACTATGAGCTACATAATCCCTCCGGTGCCTCGCATCTCCTCAGCCGCCTGTGTGGTCGAGCCGTGCCAGGGGTAGCGACCTGGGTGTCGCCTGCTGCAGCAAGTCCATCCCACTTTGCGGCGGGCTCTGGTGAAAACCAGCAGCGCCTTAGACTCCACTCCCTGGTACAGTCCGAGTCCTCTGCCACACAGGTCCAGCTGATCCAGGGGCAGTGTCTAAGGGATCTTTCAATCTTCACCTTAATGGGGTGGATTAAGAAAATTGTATTTAGATAAGACTATCACACCAAGATATACCTTACTAATATAGTGTTATCATAAATTGTGTGTATTACCCCTGAAAGAAGATTGTTTGGATCTTTAATTTTCAGTGTGATTTATTCTCAGCAGCTCTCTGGCTCCTCCCTCTCTCCAGGGACAATACATCATCCTCTTCTGTATCAGGAGGTTTGGCTGGATCTTGTCTCTGAACTGAAGCCCCAACCCCTGAGTGATATCACCAGCTCTGAAAAGCCCCTGCAGCCTACATCACCATCTACATGCCATATTTACATATTGATGAAGAGCTGAGGGAAAGTTGTGCATTCTGGAATTGTAGTACCGAGTAACTGCTCAACCCGGATGTGCAACTAGGAAGTACAGGACTAAGTCCCCCAAAGAAATGGGGCAGAGAGGTAAGCAATGCTTAATGCCTCTGCAGCATTTTTATGTTTATTACCTGATATCGGAGAAACCCTTTAACCCTCACAAGGTTATGGAATGCCTAAGTCACACCCCTTGAGCCCCTAGTAGCAAGTTTTATGGTGTGCGCATATTTCCAAGGCAAAGCACAAGAATTATAGAATTTCCGAATAAAGACAAATAATGTTCAGGGAGGGCAGTGATCCCACTACAGAAAACAGTATGGGTCAAGTACAAAATAACAAGGAAACACACACCTTCACCTTGAATAAGCACTTTCCAATCTTATTGCATAGGCAAGGTGTGGCATTTCTAAGCCAGTTTAGGTGATCAGGTGATCAGCCACAATGCTGAGCCCAGATAAACAGATAAATGTGTCTTCCTTTACAATAAACAGAGATGCAGGTTGTGGCAGTGGTGAAAGAGACATCAGCCAAATTGGTATTCATCTCAGGTCGCATGACTGAAAAAACTGCTGAGAAAGGCCTGCACACCGAAACACATAGGCCCAGATTTATCAAAGAATGTCTACGGTAGAGCTATTTTTCCACGTTTATTTGGGTGGTGGGTTTGACTATTGTGCATCTTATTTATCAAGAAGGTGCAGCAGGATGATGAATTTTGCGCAGCTCTGCTGTGGTGGGAAAAGCTCTACCACATACACTTTTTCTAGACGCTTGTGAGGGAGGGAAGTAGACACTTTCCCGGGTCCTGAGCGTGTGTCATAGAAGGGGAGTGGGACGCTGTCATCCACCAGAGGTTAAAGGTTGAATTGCGGAAGGTAGAAGTGATTCTCACGCCTACTGGTAGGTGGTGTACCTTTGCACCTAAAAAAGTACCTTTGCGTACAAAATAGCGACTTTTGACAAAAGTCGCAAATGGTAAATATGTGACCACTGCATGGTCAAAAAGAAAAAGTTCTATGGGAAGGCAAAAAGAGTGAAACTGTCTATATCAAAAGACGCATGAAAGTCTAAAAATATGCTGCTTGCACCAAAACATAGACAAAAAAAATGCTCTAAAAGCAATGATAAATCTCCCCCAGTAAGTATAGTTAAAATTGTCTATTTATGACCCCCTATAACTTTCTTTTTTATTTGTATATGGGGGTTTATAAGGGCAAATTTTTTGTGCTGTGACCTGTACTTTTGTGTATGTGTCACTTTTTGATAATTCTTCTTATATTTTTTCTGATGTGACAAAAATCTTCAATTTTGGACTTTGGTATTTTATTTTAACATATACGCTGCAGTAACTACTGTGGACAGTACCAATTGCCTAGTCCTGTATGCTGGGGTAACTATTAATAACCTCCTTTATTCTGTAAGATGTACACTACACATTACTAGTACTTCTCTAGTCCTGTATCCTGCATATAATCTCAGCATCAGCTCTTATTTTGTATATATGAGCTCTGCATAGTACACTTCTCTTTCTCTTATCCAGTATGCTGGGTATAATTATAACGTATCTGCTCTTATTCTGTATATGAGTTCTACACAGTACCACTTCTGATGTCCTGTATGCTGGGTGTAATCCACAGTGTCTTCTCTTATTAAATGGACACTGCACAGTACCATTTCTCTTGTCCTGTATGCTGGGTGTAATCCACAGTGCCTGTTCTTATTCTGTATATATCTACAGTGCACAGTACCTCTTCTCCTGGCCTGTATGACGAGTATAATCCTCATTATCTACTTTTATCCTGTATATAGGGACACTGCATTGCAGGGCTGTAAACCATTTAGACATTTAAATACAGTCAGCAACATGTTTCGTACCATCTATTAATGTCCACCAGTCATAAACAGTGATTTTTTTTCATTGTGAATGTGCGAATAGCAGATGTGCACTGTGAAAACAGTATGGTCAGTCTTTTTTTCACAAGGAGTCTGAAGTAAAGAGACTATTTACCTGTTAATCATGCAGTTAAAAGATATCTCTAATTCATGTCCTGTAAATCGTATCAGCGTTAGGTACCTCACACCAGACACCCTACGTGTTTCTGTCACAAAAGTAATTGTGACATCAGGGGATTCAAGCAGTGTGTAAATACAGAAACAGTGTACCACAGAACTAATAGTATAGGATTATTAATTCACATAAAATTAAGGATTTCATTAATTGTGGAACTAAGGCAGTTACCTATGTAGCGACTTGGTCGTGCACCAGGAAATACGTGAACAATACTATATGCAAATTGGAACACCTTGGTGACATCTGTAATAGGACATATTAATGAACAACATGATCCTAGCAAACCCTATTGTGCATACATGTCTCCGCCATGATGTTGATATGTATATTAAAGAGCGAATCCTGTTCATGCATGTCTCCATTAGGATATAGTTGATATAGTGATGTAAATGTCACCCTCCATTTGCATGCCCTCCTATATTGAGTATGCTTAACTGTTATGCATGCTCCTTCTTGAAAAGACAAACCTGTCACAGATGTCAATGCATATTAGAACAAAAACCAAGCCATGAGATGGAAAGAAGTGCCTGTAGAGCTCAGACCCAGGATTGTGTGGAGCCACAGATCTGGAGAAGGGTAAAAAAAAAGTTCTGCTATAATGAAAGTTCCCAAGAGCACAGTTGCCTCCATAATTCTTAAATATAATAAGTTTGGAATAACCAGTACTCTTCCTAGAGCTGGCCACCCCACCAAACAAAATAATCTAAGGAGAAGGGCCTTGGTAAGAGAGATGACCAAGGACCCAATGGTCACTCTGGCTGAGCTCCTCTTTGCAGGTAAGAGAAAGTTCCAGAAGGTTTACCATCACTGCAGCACTCCATCAATCTAGGCTTTATGGCAGAGTGGCCAGAACGAAGCATCTCCTCAGCAAAAGACACATAAAAGCCTGCATAAGCTTTGCATAAAAAACACCGAAAGGACTCCCACACTGAGAAATAAGATTGTCTGGTCTGAAGAAACCAAGTTTGAACTTTTTGTCCTCAACATCAACATTAAGCTTTATGTTTGGAGGGAGCGAGGCACGCTCATCACCTTCCCAATACCATGAAGCATGGTATCATGCTGTTGGAGTGTTTTTCAATAGCTGGGACAGGGGGACTGGTCAGGAATAAAGGAAAGTTAAACAGAGTACAGAACAGAGATGTTTTTAATAAAAACCTTTCCATACTGGGCGTGGAGATTCACCTTCAAACAAGACAATGGCCCTACGCACACAGCCATGACAACACAGAATCGGCTTAGGGACATCTCTGTGAATGTCTTTGAGTGGCCTACCCAGAGCCCTGACTTGGACCCAATGAAACATCTCTAGAGAGACCTGAAAATGGTTTCCATCAATGCTCCTCATCCAGCCTGACGGAGCTTGAGAGGAATGCAGGAAAGGTATTACGTGCAGACTAATGGGGGAAGATGTGAATTTATTTTTATTATAGCACAAGTCTACAACATAACAAGAAGGGGAAAAAAGTGAAACGGTCTGAAAACTTTCTGAATGTACTTTATCATTAGTGTTGCTCACGAATATTCGCAATTCGAATATTTGTCACGAATATTGCATATTTACGAATTTGTGAATATTAAGAATTTCGAGATGAAAATTCGCTATTACGAATATTCGTCTTTTTTTCAAACTGTTTAAAAACTGAGCACATTGTAGGGATCTCCTTCGACTGATAAATGCAATGCTTGTATCATTTCATTAAAGACCCAGGGATGAGACTGTGAGGCGAAAGGTTTATGCATGCGAATATTCTTATTGCGAATATTCGCAATACGAATATTCGCAATGTGAATATTCATGGAATTTCCTCCCTACTTATACCTGTGCGCCAATGAGAGTTCTGCAAGCACAGTTGTCAGAGCTTAGCAACGTCCCTAGCAACGTCCCTCACATGAAGTTATAGCGTGCATGCGCAGACGAGCGAAATTTCACTATTAATTTCGCATTCGCAATACCAAAATTTCGCAATTCAAAAAAACATCACGAATATAACGAATATTCGAATTTCACGAATATGGGACGAATATTCCACCTCGTATTCGCGAAATATCGCAAATTCGAATATGGCATATGCCGCTCATTACTATTTATCATAAATGGTTGCTGGTTATTTCATAAAACAGATCCTAAGTTCATATAGAAAACTGTTTTAAAAATGGTAAATCTCAGAATTGACGTATCTTTTTATTTTTTTATTTATTTTTTGTCTGACCACAGTGCTCTCTGTTGACACCTCTGGTCATGTCAGGAAGTGTCCAGAGCAGGAACTAATCCCCGTAGCAAACCTATCCTGCCCTGGACAATTCCGGACATGGACAGAGGTGTCAGCAGAGAGCACGGTGGTCAGACAGAAAATAAATTTGAAAATAACTTCCTCTGCGGTATAAAGCAGATGATGAGTACTGGAAGGGTTGAGATTTTTTAATAGAAGTAATTTACAATTTTTTTTTCACTTTCTGGCACCAGTTAATAAAAAAAAATGTTTTTCCACCAGAGTACCCCTTTAAGTAAATAAATAAAGAAATAAAAATTATATAGATAAGTTATATAGATGGGATAAAGTATACGAATAGATTAAGTGTGATAATTGAAAAATCTGCTAAAATTCTATCTTAGTTAATCAAACAGCTCTGATAAACTTTCAGGATCCCCAGAAAGACATGTGGCAAATTTTATTATAAGGCAATTGTTATCTATTACTTTAAATGAGTTCTTATTATAATTGTATAAGAGGTCTCATTTGTATGATTAACTCTTCATGGAGCTAAACTTTTAGATATACTGTAGTTGTTGTAGAGAGAAAAATGATACCTTTAAAGCTTATGCCGTTTGATTTTGCAGCTCTCGGTTCCTGTGTAAGTGCACACTATCCCTATAGCAGCTGAGCTCCCGCACTCTGTCCCGTTTGCTGCAGATATCAGTTCACCCCCTGAAGCTGGCAAGTCTATTAGGCACACGGTTAGGTGTTTGTCTATGGCTAGTGAATTCTTCGTAGGCTGCTTCTGCCTACTTAAAGAAGCACTCCACAATTTTTTTTGCTAATATAGTACAGTACAGTTTATTTTTTGCTTATATATGTTACAGCATAGGCTAATATTATAGAATAATGTATAGGTTCTTGTGTACGCCATGTGCTTACCTGGTTTAGCTGATGTGGCAGATAAAGGTTTTCAGCCATTATTGTTTCTGATTCAGAGCAATGCTTATATTGACATGCTGCAAAGAGAGTGATTTATTTTACCTAATGAAACCAACCTATATACTTGGCTATCAACACAGAATTTTTTTAGAGAAATATTGTTATGAGGTACACGTAAAATTGATTTGATTGAAGTCTTTAGGATGTGTTTGCATGTTGATCCTGTACTGTGTTTTTAACATGTTTTTACTACATTTTGCCTGTTTTCAAAATGTTTACCAAACTTGTGGTAAGAATGACATGTTCTATTTGCACAATATTTGCCACAGATGCAGCAAAGAAACACAATGGCTCTGATTTAATAAGGGTGGAGTGTAGTTTTCTTTGTATTCCCCCCACAGTATTTACTAAGGTTTCCCTGCATTTTGCACTTTTCCCTACGTTTTGCTTTTTTACACATGCTCTGAACTGTGGGGTTTTCCTCAGCTCAAATTCATCACATTGTCTGTAAATATGTTGGGATTTTTCGTAAAAAAATTAAAAAAATGACGGTGACATGCCCCCTTTTCCCAGTTGCCTTGCCCCTTTTCTGGGGTTTTCTCTGTAAAATGGAGAGTTGATCAGGTTTTTGATTTTTTTTGGGGCACAAATCCTGGCACAGATTCTGGTGCAGACAGAAATGATGGTGCATATTCTGAAGCAGACACAAATTCTGGTGCACGACCCGACAAACAGGTCGGGTTTACAATAGTAAATCAGGGCCAATGTGAGAACACAGCCTCAGGGGAGATGTATAACTCCTATTTGTGGTCGTAGCTCCTGCTCGGGAAGCGTGCCTACCTAACCTACTGAATACCAACCCCTACCTAGCCAGCAGTCTGAGGTGTGCCATAACTGCAGCGTATAGAATATGCCTGGAAAAAGAGGGCATACCCTGTGACTGAATAAATGAACCTTAGAGGAGGGTGGGTGGGGATCGAAGAACCCACGGCGCCTGGATGTGACGCCGCCGTGGGTTCTTAAAGCAGCCCGCTCCTCCCACAAACTCAGGCCAGCTGCGCAGGCCTAAACACTTGTGGTCGTAGCTCCTGCTCGGGAAGCGTGCCTACCTAACCTACTGAATACCAACCCCTACCTAGCCAGCAGTCTGAGGTGTGCCATAACTGCAGCGTATAGAATATGCCTGGAAAAAGAGGGCAAAACCCAAAAATTGCATGAAGTACGTTTATTACAGAAAGTTACAAAACCAACGATTCAAAAGCACTAGCCATCTCTGAACGAGGGTTAGGGATGTATTGCATGTAACATCCCGATTTCCAGCGCCCCAATTTCTTTATGACGTGAGCTGGAATTCCGTTTTTTGATCGGCAGCGCCGATTCTGAGTGAATGACCAGTCAAAGCAGATGGATCTCCACCAAGAGACCTAATGAGAATGCAAAGATATTTAATGAATTGAGAAGTGGTTAGCACATCATGCTTGAAACTTAACAGAGGACTCTCCGGAGAAGAACTAACACAATTACTAAGTAGAGCATTGAATACGGCAACCGGGCACCACTTGTGGATGGTAGGGAAATACCGAACTATGGTTACCTGACCGGGTAGGGAGGTTTTAGTGTTAAGCAAGGACAGCTCATAATGGTCTATAACAAACCTAAGTTGGTTGACTTTGAGACACTGACCCTTGGTAGATCTAGACGTAAATTCACCTGGCCTTAGGAACCCATAAAACCCAAGATATAAGGCTGCCTTTAAGATTAAACTATCTCGAAACCCAAATGGAGAGGTATCGAGAATGTCTGACAATTTCCTGAACCATTCCCCCGAAATAGGTTGCCTTACCGGAATGTTGGGAACCTCATTTCTCTGGATGCCCTTCAGGGCTGACTTGACTAGATGAGAAGAAAAGAGAGAATGACTATAGGGATTGGTTAAGGACAAATGGAACTGTATGCCCGCTAGATAGCTTTTGATGGTATTAAATGAGAGATGCAGAGATAAGTGGCAAAACCCTATATAAGCTAAAATGAACGGAACAGAGTCAATTGTACTTTCATTGGGCATGGCTTTGAATCTTGTAAACGAGTTCCAACCCGCATCATAGATTCTTTGAGTGTTGGTAGAAAGTGATTGATCAATCGTTGTGCTGCTTGAAAATGTAGGTTCAGTTCAGGATTAGTAAATGGTAAGGCGGGACCTGGGCCCCTAGGACATCTGCTTCTGGTATTATCTAAAAGAAGCGGGAGAGATTATTTCTAGATAAGGCATCCGCTGCCATGTTCTGAACACCGCTAATGTGGGCGCAAGTGAAGTTAAATGCATGATGCAGGGACAACCAAACTAACCGCCTTGCTAAAGCCATGATAAGAGGACAACTAGATCGGCCTTTCAACAAAATATCCACTGTAGCTGCGTTGTCTGACACAAACACAACTGTGGATTTCCTCCAAGCGTGACCCCACACCTGGGCTGCCGCCACTATGGGGTAGAGCTCAAAGGCTGCTGAGTTGCTTGTGAACCCGTCCAGCTGAGCGATCTCGGTAGGCCAAGACGCAGCGAACCAGTGAGTACCACAGATTGCTGCGAAACCCAAAGTGGAAACCGCGTCAGAAAAAATCATGGGGGACTGATTATCTACTGTCGGTATGAAAAAAGATATACCATTCCAACCAGTCAAGAATGCTTCCCACATGGCCAGGTCGGCCAGCGCTTGTTGGTCTAGGTATATGATGCTATTCTGCTGGGGCGCAGAGGGAAGCAGGCTCAACAGACGGGAAATGAAGGTGCGACCTTGCGGGATGATCAGCATGGCGAAATTGAGCATCCCCAAGATAGACTGCAGTTCTACCTTGGGTATATGGGGGTTGTCTCTGAAATTGCGGATGGCAGTTCTAATTCTAAGTAGCTTAGTTTCAGGGAGCCTGGCTTCCATCTTTTGCGAATCGAGCACCACTCCGAGGAAGGTAATGACTGTTGAAGGGCCCTCGGTCTTTGTCGGTGACACAGGCACTTTTAGCTGATCGAATACAGCTCTTAGGATGTCTAAGTCCCTAGGGATGGAGTTGGGTGGCTCGATTAGCAAAAAATCATCCAGGTAGTGTATAACGTGCCTACAATCGAACCTGTTTTCGAGTAGCCAATGTAAAGCCGAAGCGAAACGGTTGAACAGCCATGGACTGCTTCGAGCACCGAACGTCAGCTTAGTGGCGAAATAATACTGACTCTGTCAACGAATGCCGTGCCATCTTCATTTTTGTGGCATAATGGGGAGGAGCTTAAAGGCATCCATGATGTCAGCCTTAGACAACCATGCTCCCTGCCCCATGGAGAGAATGATGGCGATGGCCTCGTCGACAGAGGAGTATTTTAACGCGACTTCATCCGCAGGAATTAAAGAGTTAATACTCGGGACAGAGGAAGAATACGGGGCAGACAGATCATGTATTAGCCGCTTTTTAAATGGACCAATCACAAAACCTTTCTCTACTTCAACTTGAATAAGGGACGATACGGTGACAGGATCAGCCAGGGCTGACTTTAGGTTCCTGCATTCATAGGTCATATCAGGCAGAGCCACCAGACCCGTGTGGAAACCAGACTGGAATCCAGATAATAAGTGCTGCACAAATTGCTGATCTGGATGGCCCTGCAAAAACTGACCCAGGAAGACAGTATCAACCACAGATAGTCAGGATTTTTCAATTTTTTGACCACATGCGGTTTTAGGGTGGGCCCTATAGCAGATGAAGCAAATATGTAAGAGTCTGCATTGGCTGTAAGAGCAAGACGTATAATTGAAATTATTACATATTTGCGACTATCCTAAATACCGGATTGGCCTACCCAACTTGTCTGTTAAACCTGAAGTTTTGGGACCCTTGGCCTGACTAGCAGCTGAAGTGCTAGGAGGAGTTTCTTCGTTCACCGAGGCACACCACTCTGTGGTGTGGGAGGATGAATGACAGTTGGCGCAAACCGGGGCCTTGAGTCCTGCAAAATGATTGCAGTACAACTCAGTGTCCACAATTGCCCAGTTGACATTGTAATTGAACTGACTGAGGGCGGCCGCGGCTTTGGCCGCAAAGGATTTGTGATACTCATAAAAGGAATACCCTCCAAATTTATGGTATAGCTCTGTGATTTTGTACAGGTATAGATCCAGTTCCTCCCTTCTTTCAGGTTTCACCGTGCATATAATATCACGGTATATGCTGAAAGCCATTATGAATTCTGACAGGGTTAACTTCCTATTCAACCTGACGTCTTTGAACTTCAATACGACAGATACGTCACCACAGGCTATAGTTTTGTTTTCGCTCAGGTCGTGCGTGGCTATCAATAACAAAGCTATATTGACCTCTTTGCCTTCTAGTATATCCTTTTTTATGTGAGCCGGTATGAAATGGGCTGGCGCGATGTGAGGGACGGCAGAGGCAGTACCTGAGGTGCTAGCTTGAGGCTGGAATGGTGGAGGGAGGGTTATAGCCGGCGGTGAAAGATTATTAATCATGGCAGGTAGCTGCGTAAGGGAAGTCTGCAAGGTGGACATAGAAACTTCCTCAGGGTTAAGCCCTGCAGCCTCATTTGTCAAGATCCTATATAATTCTGCCTTACTGGCAGAGGCCGGGAAGGGTATACCCCTCTTGACCAACTCAGCAGTGAGTTTCGGCACAGTCCATGTTCTTAAGGAGGAAGTTCTGGCTGCGTTTTCCAGCACCGAAGCGGAGTCCTCTATGTCGGAGGCGTGAGACATTCTGAAAC
This sequence comes from Hyla sarda, assembly GCF_029499605.1. Lineage (NCBI taxonomy): Eukaryota > Metazoa > Chordata > Amphibia > Anura > Hylidae > Hyla > Hyla sarda. The sequence continues at coordinate 270,842,737 of NC_079191.1, read as the reverse complement.
AATCAAAACCAAACTGCAGTGAATCTCTGAGCCTAGACTGAGCTGCTACCAACACCACACCTCACTTCACCTATCCACTTATCCACCCAAAACAACCTATAAAGGGTGACAGAACATCCGAGGGCGTGTCAGACAATGGTTCGTATGCGTAGAGGGCTTATCAAACATGCGTTAGTGATGAGTGAAAACGACTACCGCTCAACCAATACACTGTACTACTTAGACTACGTGACTTATGACTTGAAATAGGTGCACCGAAAAAATTTTTTAAGTAGCCACAACCTGAAGGCGTGTCAGGTTCATGAGGTGACTACTTAATCTGAGCGACTGATGTTCTTACCCGAGATTGATGTCTTGATGCAACCTAGAACTGAAACATAACACGCAACATCATGCAGGCCCGGAACAGACCTAATAAACTCAGTGCCAGGCTATACTAGCCATAGACCACTCTGCCACCAACACCATGACTTATCTCACCTACTCACCTATTAGCCAGTAATACTAAAAGGGGACAAAACATCCGAAGACGTGTCGGATACCGGACTGATGCGTAAGGGCCTAACAACTATGTTAGTGACACGTGCGCTAAATGGATCAACCAGAAGTTAACCAACGACACCCTGTACTATGAAGTACGTGACTAGGGAAGCGGATTAAGTGCACCGAAGGAAATAAGTCATCACAACCTGAAGGCGTGCCAGGTTCATGAGGTGGTTACTTGATATGAAATTGAAACACTCTTACCGGAGGCAGGTCTTGGCACAACCTGGAATAAACATGACATGCGACTTCACCTTAACCCAGAATATAAGAGGAACCTACTAGAGAAATCTGAATTGACGTACCTTAAGCCTGCGCAACCTATCAGGAAAGGATACGAGAAATGCTGAGTGGTGACCCGATGCAATGACAACCGATGAGACAAGATACTTGAGAACCCAGACACTCCAAAACGCTGGGTCAGAAGCTGAAACAGAGACCAGGTATAAGCTACAACAAGGAGCACCAGGCTAAACCTACCTAACTCACGTACCTGTCCTTAAGATGGTAGAAGGATGAGAGAGAGTAGGACCGGAACTTGGTGTTTGTTCAGGACACAACCGGATCTACGCAGAAATGTCCGTATTAGCAATGTACAAATCACCAAGAAACCAAAGAACGGAGCATACCTGGACCTTATAGGAATCTTGAACCGAGTAAGACCAGACAATGCAACCTGTAACAGAAAGTATTCCTAACTATGAACAGAAAAAGGAGGCCCCAGCTAACAAAAGCACTAGAACATACCTGAATATAACCACTTGCCAATTAACGATCTCTGACCAATCACAAGAAAGACACTGACTGAAGACACTGGTTGACACAGACCTGTGAACTAAATTTGACATGTTGTAGTGACTGAAACCCCCGACAACATTCCTGTAAGTAAAGTATTAACCCTAATATTGGTAAGTTGCTATGAAGATCTCAGAAGCAGACAACGAACATGACCTATGATAAACAAAAGAGTGTCGTGTGACTGACGTGCACAGCTTCATACTGAAACTACCTACTGTTAGAACTATGCGACTAGTGAAACAAGACTGGATTGCTTGTATGCGCAAAATGAAAACGAACGTACAAAATCGTTTGTGCAATACAGGTTACCCCTGCCGCGGTTATACCGAGCAACACCACAAGTAAGACAGTGATTCACGTGTGTAACACATATCCATGCATACTGCTGTTATGATATACTACTTTTTTTTTTTTTAATGATATGTAGAAATATATATACATATACATGCATAAATACATACACATATACGGCCTGTATGTGCACACATGCACACCCATACACATACCTACCCCCTATCTTTTATTTATAAATTTTATATTCAATCATTTATTTATTTGTTTTTTAAATAAACGCATGAAGATGTGTGAAAAGGGTGCGTAAAGATATGTGATCCCGCCTATGTGACCGAGGCAAGGCCATGGGATTGACATGATATGAGACTATTTGTCCTGGATATAGTTAGAAAAAATTACCAGTATTAAAATAAAACCACACATCGCATGGTAGACACTATGCCATAAACATAATGATAAGACAGTAATCGCCACCCTGCATCGATAGGAATGAATGATTGAGATATGGGCAGATGAGGTTAAGGAGCCAGGTGCGTGTAGGACAGCAATTACTGCGGCAGAGAGTGACGTATCATAACATTAAGTGCCTGCATTGTTTGTGAGCAGTGGGGCGCGGTGATACGGGATAGCATACCCACCGGGCCAATGCGGCCCTGTGGCAGGTGAGCTACCCCTGCCCTGAACACACAAACATGACATCCCAGGGCCGACATGCAGGCCAGGAGTCCTCTGTACCCCGCTTATTAGGGCGGCAGGTTAGCGCGACTAGCGGCCCGGCATGGCTGCAAAATGGTAACATACCCACAATTGAGTACCACAAAAGCATATGCTGGGTGAGTCGGGAGGTTGCCGGGCTAACCATATGGCGCAACGGAAACCAGGCGGCCCGACAACGCGACTCCCGGCGTCCCCAGCAACTCACCACCCGAAGCGCTGCTCTGTGCACACGTGTAGATGCCGACTTCCGGTCAGCTTGAACGGGAATCAGCTGACACCCGGAACTGAAGGATCGAAGAACCCACGGCGCCTGGATGTGACGCCGCCGTGGGTTCTTTAAGCAGCCCGCTCCTCCCACAAACTCAGGCCAGCTGCGCAGGCCTAAACACATATCATGATTTCATAGAAATAGCAAGAGCAGGGGTCAAGTCCTGGAAAAAAAAAGTGTGGGAACTCACCCAAGATTTTCAACGCGCACCCCCCCCCCCCACTCCCCCAAATAAATAAATAAAAATAAATATGTATGCATTTCTTAGTACATAAAGTGCAACATTTATTATAAACTGCTGGTGAACACATGAATTATACATATTATAATAGAACACATGTAATAGCAAAATAAGTGATCTTGTTTGCCATTCTGACAAAAATAACCTCCACAGTGTTTGATGATCTCCCACTCCTATGGATTTTAAAAATTAAATAATGTATAAAACAACATAGCAGAGTCCATTAGATCATTTCCCACAAACTGGAATAACGATGCCCTTTCTGTGCAAGATGATAAACTTTTTGAGATTTTGTATCATCTGCGCTGCCATGTGTGACCAGCCATTTTGTGACATATGGTAAAGGATCCCATAAATGCACAGGAGGGCCAATGAGACTGCTAAACATAAGAGAAGACAGGTATTCATTGTCAAGCCCACTCCTTATGGGTGACATGACCAAATTCATTGTACTGAAGCCCCTTTCACAATCACCAGATGTCACTGGTAAACTTCACTGCTGTCACAACTGCTTTCAAATTTTCAGGAATATCTGCACCACCATTATCAATGTAGTCTCTGAAACCTTCACAGATGGATCTATAGTTCAGACGGAATCTCTTGCAAAGCTGCTGCAGCTTCATTTCACCTTCACACCAGGGACTCTCCACACTGAGAGGCCAACGCTGGCAATTTAGGATGTCAATTTCAGACACTAGAGTTTCTAATTCTGTGGGGAAACTTCACGTCTGTTGCTTGCAGTTAAAGCATAGAGCCTAGAGCGCAAATTATCAACCAAACATTGATAACATTGAGGAAGATTTATTCTCACTTGGCCTTTTGAACTCTCTAAATTGATAGTCACACCTTTGAAACCCCCATTCTCAAGAGCTTCCAAGGCTTCTTTAAAGGGGTACTCTGGTCCTAAGACATCTTATCCCCTATCCAAAGGGGACCCCCGTGATCTTGCACGCAGCACCCTGTTACAATCAGTCCCCGGAGCTTATTCGCTCAGGGTCTGATTACTGTCAATCACGGAGCCGGAGCATTGTGACATCATGGCCCCGCCCCCATGTGATTTCACCCGAACACGCTCCGGGGACTCATTGTAACAAGGTGCTGCGTGCAAGATCATGGGGGTCCCCAGCGGCGGGACCCCCGCCATCAGGCATCTTATCCCCTATCCTTTGGATAGGGGATAAGATGTCTTAGCGCTGGAGTACCTCTTTAAGGTGTTTGCCAGGCATATTTAAAAATTTTTCAATAGCACAAACTGTCCGATTTATCAGCTGATCAGCTCGTGGAAGTGTGATGTCATCTCTTTGTAGGGCTTCAGATAAAAGTCCCATTTCCTGAACAGCATTTTCAACACCTGCAAGGTTTAATCAAGTCAGGACCTTCCTAAGGCCACTAAACATAGATTTCTGCTGAGTATTATGAGTTGAACTTAAACTTGCTTTTAAGAAATGACTGTGTAGAGCCGGATATGACTCCCAAACTGCTCGAAGAGCTCTCTGGCTTGAAGCTACCCATCTTACTGAAAAAACTTTTCCAATTTTAAGAATTTGTACTTCTAGTTCTTTTGCACATTCAGAGAGCTCTGACTGATTTTTGGGTGACTGATGGTACACAGCATACTTCTCAAAAAACGATGTTACATGATGAAGACCAGGAACTGAATCAATTGTGTCTGAAATTGACAATTCGAGCCTATGGCCTAGGCAGTGCCATTTCACGAGCTGTGGATAATTTTTACGAAGTCATTCCAAAACGCCTGACTTTCTTCCAAGCATTACATTTGCACCATCGCTACAAGCCCCAATCCAGTTTTCATCAAGAAAGTCATTACTAAACCCATGCTTAGCAAGACAAGCTAGAAGAGAGTCTTCAATAGCCTGTGCATCTAGTTTAGGCAAATCAAGCAAATCAAAGAAAGTGACTGGTCTTTTCCATTAAGTGAGGCACGAATATATACAATTATTACTGAATGTGAAGAAATTGTAGTAGACTCATCAATACATACAGACAGTTTTGGAGCCTGTTCAACAATTGCCTTGCAAAGCCTTTTCCTCATTTGACTGGCAATGCAATCTATTATTTGTGAAGCTGTATACTCAATATGGAGAATACATCCTAAGTCTACACCATTTGTAACTTGCCAGCTGATAAGATCTCGGAAGTCTTTGAAAGGGCGATTTTTTTTGCACAAAAGTAGGCAATGCGAAACACTTTGGTGGTGGAGGCAAACGTAAGCTTCTGTTGTTCTGTTGTTCCGTATTTTTCGTCCTATAGGACGCACCGGCGTATAAGACGCACCCAATTTTTAGGGGCAAAATCTAAAAAAATAAAGATTTTGAACCCAATAGTGGTCTTCAACCTGCGGACCTCCAGATGTTGCAAAACTACAACTCCCAGCATGCCCGGACAGCCGTTGGCTGTCCGGGCATGCTGGGAGTTGTAGTTTTTCAACATCTGGAGGTCCGCAGATTGAAGACCACTGCATAGGAGGTAATACTCACGTGTCCCCGCCGCTCCAGACCCGTCACCGCTGCCCTGGATGTCGCTCCATCACTGTCGCCGTGTCCCCGTCGCTCTGGAACGTCTCTGCTGCCGGCCGGGTATCCTCGCTCTCCGTCGCCATCATCACGTCGTTACGCACGCCGACGCACATACGCGACGATGTGATGACGAGGAAGGAGAGCGCCGGCCATACAGGGGATCCCTGAACGGAGAAGACACCGAGGAGGCAGGTAAGGTCCCCCCCGGTGTCCTGTAAGCACTAACCCGGCTATTCAGTCGGGCTGTTCGGGACCGCTGCAGTGAAATCGCGGCGGTCCCGAACAGCACGACTGAACAGCCGGGTTAGTGTCACTTTCCCTTCAGACGCGGCGGTCAGCTTTGATCGCCGCGTCTGAAGGGTTAATACAGGGCATCACCGCGATCGGGGATGTCCTATATTAGCCGCGGGTCCCGGCCGTTGACGGCCGCAGGGACCGCCGCGATAGGGGTGTATTCGCCGTATAAGACGCACCGACTTTTTCCCCCCAGTTTGGGGGAAGAAAAAGTGCGTCTTATACGGCGAAAAATACGGTATCTCTTTTCTAGATACAGATTGGACAGTTCCTGCCTTTACATGTGCTTCTGAAATCTTATGCACATGTATCTTTTTATGCAACATAGGTCAACATATCTTTTTTTGTTTTGCCATATGGAATAATCATACTAGTGCTCCATTCTTTAGAAATAGATACACCCTGTGAAATGGATACTCCAAGGTGTTTAACCTCATGACACATATTGCATCCTAAAAGGCCATTTTCTATGAACAGCCTTTGGTATTTATTTTTATTTTTTTAATTCTAGCCACTGATTCTGGTCCCAACATTCTGGTAGAATTTTCTCCCTGACATCAGCAGCTGTATCTTCATCCACATCAGTAACCAAGTGAACTACATTGGATTTACTGGCTGGTGTAGAAGCTGTTGTGGTGGATATTGGGTCATTTTGCTGATGTACATGCTCACACTGAGAGGAGCAACATGCAGAATCAGCATCCAATTTCTTACTGGATGCCTTTGAGAAGAAATCCATGATGGTGCCCTTTCGTTTGCTCATTTCTGCACAAATAAAACCATAAAACATGGTGTAAAATCATTTACTGAAAGAACAGGCGAACAACCTTGAATCTAAACTTGTAATCAAATATCTCCTTGTATCAACACAATACTACTGTTGGGTCTATAATATTCTGATACATTGATCGCTATATTTATACTCATATGCCTTTATTAAATGCTATATGCCATTGCTAAATATCACAGAAGAACTTTGCTTTCCTTAAGTCAAAACATTTCAGCTTGCTCTTTGCCCGTAATTAAGACTAGAACCCTGAGATGGAGTCTGTGGATACAAGAAGTCTAAACATTGGGCTTTGTGGAAGGATGGAAAAATCTCAACCTAGAGACGTTGCAACATAAGTGACTTATGCTATGCCATGCTCAAATGAACAATCAGCATATAGAACAATGATTTGATCCATAGTTTTACCCTCCCCTTTTTGTCAGATTGTAAAAACTAAAGTGATAATGTGTAATAAACAGAACTCCCTGGAGTCAGTGCGGAGAAGGGAATTTATACCAACCTTGTCTGGTGTGAATTTGCTTGTATCGACACACTGCAAAATAGCACAGCGGTAGTCACTCACAGTTTAAGGCTTCACATTAAGGCATCCTTGACACTACCACCTATATCAATTATATTAGGACAATTTTAAGCATAGTCATTAATATTTTTTTTTAACCCCTTAAGGACCAGGCCCATTTTGGCCTTAAGGACCAGAGAATTTTTTTCACATCTGACCACTATCATTTTAAGCATTAATAACTCTGGGATGCTTTTACCTTTCATTCTGATTCCGAGACTGTTTTTCGTGACATATCCTACTTTATGTTAGTGATAAAATTTAATCGATACTTGCATCATTTCTTGGTGAAAAATTCCAAAATTTTATGAAAAATTTGTAAATTTAGCTTTTTTTTTCACTTTGAAGCTCTCTGCTTATAAGGAAAATGGACATTCAAAATAAATTTTATATTGATTCACATACACATCATGTCTACTTTATTACTGAATCATAAAGTTGACATGTTTTTACTTTTGGAAGACATCAGATGGCTTCAAAGTTCCACAGCAATTTTCCAATTTTTCACAAAATGTTCAAAATCGGAATTTTTCAGAGACCAGTTCAGTTTTGAAGTTGATTTGAAGGGCTTTCATATTAGAAATACCCCACAAAGGACCCCATTATAAAAACTGCACCCCTCAAAGTATTCAAAATGTCATTCAGTAAGTGTGTTAACCCTTTAGGTGTTTCACAGGAATAGCAGCAAATTGAAGGAGAAAATTCAAAATCTTCATTTTTTACACTCGCATGTTCTTGTAGACCCCATCTTTGAATTTTTACAAGGGGTAAAAGGAGAGAAATCTTCCTAAAATTTGTAACCCAATTTCTCTTGAGTAAGGAAATACCTCATATGTGCATGTAAAGTGTTCGGCGGGCGCAGTAGAGGGCTCAGAAGGGAAGGAGCGACAATGGGATTTTGGAGAGTGAGTTTTTCTGAAATGGTTTTTGGGGGGCATGTCACATTTAGGAAGCCTCTATGGTGCCAGAACAGTAAAAAAACAAAAACAAAAAAAAACCACATGGCATACTATTTTGGAAACTAAACCCTCAAGGAACGTAACAAGGGGTACAGAGAGCCTTAACACCCCACAGGTGTTTGACGACTTTTCGTTAAATTTGGATGTGTAAATGAATATTTTTTTCACTAAAATACTGGTTTTCCCCCCAAATTATTTTTTTTTACAAGGGGTAATAGAAGAAAATGCCCCCCAAATGTATAACCCCATCTCTCCTGAGTATTGAAATACCCCATGTGTGGACGTCAAGTGCACTTCGGGCGCACTAAAGGAGTCACATTTGGCTTTTGGAAAGCAAATTTTGCTGAAATGGCTTTTGTGGGGCATGTCGCATTTAGGAAGCCCCTATGGTGGCAGAACAGCAAAAAAAAAAAACATGGCTTACTATTTTGGAAATGACACCCCTCAAGGAATGTAACAAGGGGTACAATGAGCCTTAACACCCCACAGGTGCTTGGCAAATTTCCGCAAAAGTTGGACGTGAAAAATAAAAATTTGATTTTTTTCACTAAAATGCTGGTGTTACCCCAAATTTTTCATTTTCACAAGGGGTAATTGGAGAAAAGCCTACCAAAATTTGTAACCCCATTTCTTCTGAGTATGGAAATACCCCATATGTGGATGTAAAATGCTCTGTGGGTGAACTACAATGCTCAGAAAAGAAGGAGCGCCATTGAGCTTTTGGATAGAGAATTTGGTTGGAATAGAAGTGGGAGGCCATGTGTGTGTACAAAGCCCCCCGTGGTGCCAGAACAGTGGATTCCCCCCACATGTGACCCCATTTTGAAAACTACACCCCTCACAGAATTTAATAAGGGGTGCAGTGAGTATTTACACCCCACTGGTGTTTGACAGATCTTTGGATCAGTGGGCTGTGCAAATGAAAAATTAAATGTTTTATTTTCACGGACCACTGTTCCAAAAATCTGTCAGACACCTGTGGGGTGTAAATGCTCACTGTACCCCTTATTACATTATGTGAGGGGTGTAGTTTCCAAAATGGGGTCCACTGTTCTGGCACTATGGGTGCTTTGTAAACACACGTGGCCTTCAATTTTGGACACATTCTCTCTCCAAAAGTCCAATGGCGCTCCTTCTCTTCTGAGCATTGTAGTTCGCCCGCAGAGCACTTTACATCCACATATGGTGTATGTTCTTACTCAGAAGAAATGGGGTTACAAATTTTGGGGGGCTTTTTTTCCTATTCTCCTTTGTGAAAATGAAAAATGTAGGGTAACACCAGCATTTTAGTGAAAAAAAATAGTTTTTTTCATTTTCACATCCAAATTTAACGAAAATGTTTCAAACATCTGTGGGGTGTTAAGGCTCACTATACCCCTTATTACATTACGTGAGAGGTGTAGTTTCCAAAATGGGGTCACTTCTGGGTATTTATAGTTTTGTGTTTATGTCCGAGCCACTGTAAAATCAGCCACCCCTGTGCAAATCACCAATTTAGGCCTCAAATGTACATAGTGCGCTCTCACTCCTAAGCCATGTTGTGCGCCCACAGAGCACTTTACGCCCACATATGGGGTAGTGCTGTACGCTTGTGAAAATTCAAAGTATGGGGCAACACCAGCATGTTAGTGTAAAAAAAAAAAATGTTTTTACACTAACATGCTGGTGTAGACCCCAACTTTACCTTTTCATAAAGGGTAAAAGGAGAAAAAGCCGCCAGAAAAATACCCTACGGCAGTGTTTCCCAAACAGGGTATCTCCAGCTGTTGCAAAACTGTTTTTCAACAGCTGGAGGCTCCGTTTTGGAAACAGTGCCATACAAGATTATTATTTTTTTTATTATTGGGGGGGGGGGGGGGGACTGCGTAGGGGTATATGTATATGTAGTGTTTTACTTTTTATTTTGTGTTAGTGTAGTGTACTGTTTTTAGAGTACATTCACATGGGCGGGCTTACAGTGAGTTTCTTGCTCGGAGTTTGAGCTGCGGCAGAAAATTTGCCACATCTCAAACTTGCAGCAGAAAACTCACTGTAAACCCGCCCGTGTGAAGGTACCCTATACATTCACATGTGGGGGGGGGGGGGGGCAAACCTCCAGCTGTTGCAAAACTACAACTCCCCGCATGCACTGACAGACCATACATGCTGGGAGTTGTAGTTATGTTGTAGTAGTGTGCCTCACGCTGTTGCAAAACTAAAACTCCCAGCATATACAGTCTCTCAGTGCATGCTGGGAGTTGCATTTTTGCAACAGCTGGAAGCACAGTGGTTGCGAAACACTGAGTTAGGATACAAACTCTGCTTCACAACCAATGTGTCTCCAGCTGTTGCAAAACGGCAAGGCTCAGCATGCATTGAAAGTCGAAGGGCATGCTGAGAGTTGTAGTTTTGCAACAGCTGGAGGCACACTGCTACAACTTCCAGCATGCCCTTTGGTAGTCTGTGCATGTTGAGAGTTGTAGTTATGCAACAGCTGGATGCACACTTTTTCATAGAAAAAAAATGTGCCTCCTGCTGTTTCATAACTACAACCCCCAGCATGCACAGACTACCAAAGGGCATGCTGGGAGTTGTAGTTGGAACTCCAGCTGTTGCAAAACTAGAACTCCCAGCATGTTAGTGTGCGTGGAGTGCGCATGTAACTTGAGTACAACACTACCTGCCAAGTTGAGCACATCAACCATTTTTACTTTAAAGCTGCACAGTAAGCAATTCTTTGAATGACGGTCTCCACAGCTTGTAAAGGTTATAATTGAGGCTATAAATGAGCCATGTATAAAGTTACTTAAAGGGGTACTCCGCCCCTAGACATCTTATCCCTTTTCCAAAGGCGGGTCCCCCGCGATCTCCCTGCTGCACCCACTGTTTGTTTAGAGCATCAGGTGCAGCACCGGAGATTCGTGACGTCATGGTCATACCCCGCTCGGGATGTCACAGCCACACCCCCTCGATGCGAATCTATGGGAGGGGGCGAGATGTAACTTGAGTACAACGCTACCTGCCAAGTTGAGCACATCAACCATTTTTACTTTAAAGCTGCACAATAAGCAATTCTTTGAATGAAGGTTTCCCTGCTGCACCCAGTGTTCGTTTAGAGCATCAGGTGCAGTACCGGAGATTTGTGACGTCATGGTCACAGCCACACCCCCTCGATGCAAGTCTATGCGTGGAGTGCGCATGTAACTTGAGTACAACGCTATCTGCCAAGTTGAGCACATCAACCATTCTTACTTTAAAGCTGCACAGTAAGCAATTCTGTGAATGAAGGTCTCCACAGCTTGTAAAGGTTATAATTGAGGCTATAAATGAGCCATGTATAAAGTTACTTAAAGGGGTACTCCGGCCCAAAACATCTTATCCCTTTTCCAAAGGCGGGACCCCTGCGATCTCCCTGCTGCACCCAGTGTTCGATTAGAGCATCAGGTGCAGCACCAGAGATTCGTGACGTCATGGTCATACCCCGCTCGTGATGTCACAGCCACACACCCTCAATGCAAGTCTATGGGAGGGGGCGTGGCCGTAACGTCAAAAGCAGAGCTTGACCATGACATTTTGAGTCTCTGCCCCGCATCACCAGTCATCTGGCAGGGAGCGTAGTTTGCTCCGTGCTCCGGATGTCTGGGGTGCCGCAGGCGAGATCGTGGGGGTCCCAAGCGGCAGGACCCCCGTGATCAGACATCTTATCCTCTATCCTTTGGATCAGGGATATGATGTCTAGGGGCAGAGTGGCCCTTTTAAACAAGCGATGATCTGATAGGTCAGCACCTGTATTAGTCATGGGTCTGCCCGTATAAAAGGACTCTTAGAGTTGGCTGCTGGATATAAGTGATAGAGTTTTTCAACACTGAAAGACCAACTGTGCTATATAGGATTGTTTTATGTATTCTGCATCTAGAAGACAGCAACTCTTTGTCCCTAACAAACTGCCATATAACGTGTTTACTTTTATTCATAATCATTGAAGACGTATCCAGTTTCACAATTCTTTCTCCTCCCCTTAACTATGCTTCCTTGTCTTTCATGCATTCTTCAGGTATTGCCAGGTGACAGACTCTAAGGAGGAAGAGATTGTTGGGTGAGGCTTATGATGGGAAAATATGCAGAGGAGAGGTGAGAAGAACTGAAAGGAAGGACGTTACTTGGGAATACACATGCTTTAAAGGCAAGAAGTATGGAGTTCTGAGTCTGAGTACCGGGACAAGGCACTTCACATGGAGTAAAGATTCTTCCACCCCACCCCCCCTGAATGTCACCTAAATTCTTCTACACCAAAGCCATGCCTTAGACACAAGGCCAGCCACAACAATAGAATGCTACTGCTTCTCCTGCTTCTTTTACTACAACCACAGAACAATGATTCAGGTAAACACTAAAATTATGAGTAAAATATGACTGCATGAATATCTGCTAAGGTAGTAAAGATAGAGTACAACTCTTTTGTAGTTTACTTGAAAAGTTTTTCGAATATTTTGAGACTTGAGACTCTACGTTTGCAATACTGTATCATAGCACACATGCACTTAGTGAGTTTCTAGACTTGAAGTTTAGACTTGGATGTCTAGGGAAACAGCACGTCTGTAAATCATTTCTAAAGACGAGCTTATATGAGTGAATAGGACCAGTTTACACTGGTATGAGACCATTACCTATAAGGGACTATGCTATAAATTGCATTATTGATTTTATGTCTAAAGCTTAATTTATACATTAAGCACTGACAGTTTAGTCATTTATCGAAGCTTTGGATGGACATTTCCATCCTAACAATTTTTCTACATAATCCACCATTTTGGGACACAAACTAATTAGCATTTTTGTGTACTATTGTTACCTTTTATTTTTTTTTTATACCTGTGACTCCAGTGACCTTGCATATTTTGTACAGTAATCTTGTTTATCTTACTCATTTATTGCTAAAGTTTATTCCCATGGTTAATTCCACCCACCTACATTCCACTCTATCAGACCAGAACCGGATTTGCAGCCACTTCTCCATGGTAATGCTGCCTTTTATACCCTAAAAATATGACACATTACCAGGGCACCATGAACCCCGTGCTGTGGGTCCTGGCTCCCAGCATTGATTCTCTGAGCCAATGCATAGTTTAAGGAATCCTGCTGGTTGTAAAGGGAAGCTTAACATTTTGTCTAACTTTGTGCTACTGTGTGTGTGGTTTGTTGTCCTGACGGTTACATAGTTATATATATATTTGTAAGGCTGAAAAAAGACATGTCTGTTCAGTTCTGCCTATTACTCTATAGAGTTAATCCAGAGGAAGGCAAAAAAAAAAAAAAAAAAAAAAATCATGACATAGATGATAATTTTGTTCATTTTAAGAAGGCACATGTTTGTATAGAGTAGGACCGGCCCTACAATGGGTCCCTCTGGGTCCATTGGACCCAGACAGCACCATCACAGGGGAGGCAAGAAAATTTTAACAGGCAGGCAGAGGCAGACTGACCAGCCGGTCCATTTGGACATGGTCTGAAGACGTGTAAAGGGCCCACCGTTCGCTGCTGCTACTGGGGATCCAGGACATTTGTCCTGGATTACCAGGCAGGCTCACTCCGCTTTCAGCTGTATGCGCTGCTCACGCATACAGCTGAAAACCTCTCAGTGCGAGACGCATCTGCATCCTACACTGAGAGAAGACGCGACCTCTGCTCCCACGCAGCACTGTGGAGGAAGGAATACTGGGGTCAGCTGTGTTTGAGGGACATAATCTGGTGAGCATAAGGGTTTTTCTGTCTTAGTTTTTTTTTTTTTTTCATCCAGGGTGGGGGATGCCGGCTACGTACTTGGGTAACTATACTGCCTACCTACCTGCTTGGCTTACTGTATACCTGGCTGTCTATCTACCTACCTGGCTAACTATATACCTGGCTGCCTAACTACCTACCTAACTCCCTGGCAAACAACATACCTGGCTTTCTAACTACCTACTTACCTTCCTGGCTAACTATATACCTGGCTGCCTACCTACCTACCTGGCTAACTATATACCTGGCTACTTAACTACCTACCTGGCTAACTGTATACCTGGCTGTCTAACTACCTACCTACCTGGCTAACCATATGCCTGGCTGCCTAACTACCTTCCTTCCTAACTACCTGACTACCTAACTACCTATATACCTGTAGTGTAACATTTATTTGGAAAAATGATGTGAGGTCTGCGGCAGGGCCCTTGTCACAGACTGGTCACTAGATAAAATGGTTACAATGGTATAAAATGTTAAAAATATAAAATATACACAGTGGTATTGCACTTCACTAATTGGACAATGAGACAATGAAAGTGGGGCAATGGGTCAGTGCAAACAGTATCTGTTTAGTTATACTGTAAAGTCATAATATAAGAGCCAGGATTAATCCAGATGAAAGTACATAGCAAAAAAGTTGATAATCCAATAAGGCAAATTTTCGGTAGCTCTGGAGCCTCCCAGATTGGGGCCCACTATAAACGTTTTTAGGTGCAGAGATACAGGCGATGCCCCCTCTACCCCAACGGCACAGGGACTGAATGCAAGAGGCCTATCGCTATACAGTTCAGGCACTTAGTGCCTCTTACCGGCTACAGTGTGCACAGTCAGGTGAGTGCAGCTGTGCTTGCGATCCGGATACACGTCCCTCTGTCCCGGCGGCACGGGAGAAATGTAGGAGGGGTGATATGATCCGGTGCTGGGGGTTGGAGATGATGGCTGGGAAGCAGCGTGTGGCAGCGCTGTGAAGCCTAGCGGTCGTAGCAGCGTATGGCAACGTTGGAGGTATCCTCTCTACCCCGACGGCACGGGGAGCAGGTGAGAGGATACCGTGCCGTCGGGGTAGAGAGGATACCTCCAGCGTTGCCATACGCTGCTACGACCGCTAGGCTTCACAGCGCTGCCACACGCTGCTTCCCAGCCATCATCTCCAACCCCCAGCACCGGATCATATCACCACTCCTACATTTCTCCCGTGCCGCCGGGACAGAGGGACGTGTATCCGGATCGCAAGCACAGCTGCACTCACCTGACTGTATCGCCTGTATCGCTGCACCTAAAAATGTTTATAGTGGGCCCCAATCTGGGAAGCTCCAGAGCTACCGAAAATTTGCCTTATTGGATTATCAACTTTTTTGCTATGTACTTTCATCTGGATTAATACTGGCTCTTATAATATGACTTTACAGTATAACTAAACAGATACTGTTTGCACTGACCCATTGCCCCACTTTCATTGTCTCATTGTCCAATTAGTGAAGTGCAATACCACTGTGTATATTTTATATTTTTAGTATTTTATACCATTGTAAGCATTTTATCTAGTGACCAGTCTGCGACAAGGGCCCTGCCGCAGACGTCACATCATTTTTCCAAATAAATGTTATAATTTTATGCTATTTTAGACACATTCTCTTTTTTTATTTTCTTTTTTCTCTCTCTCTCTTTCTTCTAATTTTTGACCTTACATCTTTTACTCTGACCTAGCCTAGCAGAACTGCCTCCCCTTTTTACACTATTAGTACTCTTTCTTGGCACATGGGTATGTGCAATGCAGTATCCTCGGTATAGGTTTTCTCTTTTTACGTTGAGCTCCCACATTTTTTTTAATATACCTATATACCTGGCCTAAATCACCACCTGTCCTGAGTGCTGCTCTAGTCAAGTTAGACTGAGTTCAGGAGTGGGGGAGAATAGAATTAAGCTTGAATATATACATTTTAAATTGTATAATTGGAAATATTCTACTGTCAGTTCCTATAACATCCCAGTACAGCCCCATATCACCATTACTGAATTGTGCTGCTGTGGAGCTCTTTCCCACTGGGACATATCTACTAATATGATGCAGTATATTGTGAATTGTGTTGCTGTGGAGCTCTGTGATACACTCAAATGCTGCAGAATAATGTTTGTTGTATTTCTGTGGAGCTTTGTAATCCACTCATATGCTGCAGAATAATGTTTGTTGTATTGCTGTGGAGCTTTGTGATCCACTCATATGCTGCAGAATAATGTTTGTTGTATTGCTGTGGAGCTCTGTGATACACTCATATGCTGCAGAATAATGTTTGTTGTATTGCTGTGGAGCTTTGTGATCCACTCAAATGCTGCAGAATAATGTTTGTTGTATTTCTGTGGAGCTTTGTAATCCACTCATATGCTGCAGAATAATGTTTGTTGTATTGCTGTGGAGCTTTGTGATCCACTCATATGCTGAAGAATAATGTTTGTTGTATTGCTGTGGAGCTTTGTGATCCACTCATATGCTGCAGAATAATGTTTGTTGTATTTCTGTGGAGCTTTGTGATCCACTCATATGCTGCAGAATAATGTTTGTTGTATTTCTGTGGAGCTTTGTGATCCACTCATATGCTGCAGAATAATGTTTGTTGTATTGCTGTGGAGCTTTGTGATCCACTCATATGCTGCAGAATAATGTTTGTTGTATTTCTGTGGAGCTTTGTGATCCACTCATATGCTGCAGAATAATGTTTGTTGTATTGCTGTGGAGCTTTGTGATCCACTCATATGCTGCAGAATAATGTTTGTAGTATTGCTGTGGAGCTTTGTGATCCACTCATATGCTGCAGAATAATGTATGTTGTGTTGCTGTAGAGCTCTGTGATACACTTATGTGCAGCAGAATAATGTGCGTGTATTGCTGTAGAGCTCGGATTCACTGATATTCTGCAGAATATTGATAATTGTATTTCTGTGGAGCTCTGTGATACACTGTTGTGCTGCAAATGTGAGTTGTATTGCTGTGGGGCTCTTGAATATGCAGTGTAATTTTATGCACCAGTACAAAAAAGGACATATTGGAAATAGAACAGTTTCAGAGACTGCTATTTTGCCTGTGTGCTTGTGATAACCAAATTATTTTGGAGGGGATGTAGCATGCTAATTGTCTCCCATAGTCCTTTTTCTGGGTCCTTTTTCTTGGACCCAGGAAGTACAATGTCTTGGGCTGGCCCTTGTATAGGGGGAACTATGTGCTTACTTGCATATTTTGCTGCATATTTTCTGCAGCTTATTATGTTACCCATTGACTTCAATGGGTAGGAGAATATGCAACAGCAAATATGCAACAAAATATGCAGCAAAGTACGACACTTGACCCTACCCTAAATGTATTTTAGAAATATAAAAACTGTAAAACTTTCTATATGTAATTTTTGAGGAACCTACTTTTAAAGTATCATGGCTTACTGTATCATACACCAGTACTTATGATAAATCAGTTACTTAACCCCTTCCCGCAGAATGTCATATATAAATGCCGGGTTGTGCAGTGCGTTCGCGCATCCCGGCGTTTATAAATGACATTCAGTTAACCCGGCGATGCGCAGCATCGCACGGGTTAACTGGCAGAAGTCCCGCTGTTTCCAGCAGGGGACAACTTCTGCTTCACCCCCAGGACCATCCATTGATGGTCCTGGTCAGCGATCACTGTGATTGGTCCCTGTGGACCAATCACAG
This sequence comes from Hyla sarda, assembly GCF_029499605.1. NCBI lineage: Eukaryota > Metazoa > Chordata > Amphibia > Anura > Hylidae > Hyla > Hyla sarda. Next base: position 270,825,272 of record NC_079191.1, on the reverse strand, counting down.
TGATCTGGGGTGAAAGTTCAGATCCCCCGCACTGCCCGCCCCTGGAAGTCGGGCAGAACGGGGGACGATGGCTGCGGGGGCTCGCGGGGACCTGCAGCATAGGGGGGGGGAACACGAGGGGATCGGCGGACTTACCAGATCCAGCGGCGGGACCGAGGAGCAGCGCGGGACCGGCCACGTGGACGAGCAACGACGGGTAAGTACGTAGTCCTCAGAGGCAGCAGTGAAGATCTTCACTGCTGCTTCTAGGAGTCTGAAAACTACAACTCCCAGCATGCCTAGACAGCCTTTGGCTGTCTGGGCATGCTGGGAGTTGTAGTTTTGCAACATCTGGAGGGCCCCCGTTTGGAGACCATTGTATAATGGTCTCCAATCTGTGCTCTTCCAGCTGTTGCAAAACTACAACTCCCAGCATGCACTGACTGTCCAGGCATGCTGGGAGTTTTAGTTCAGCAACATCTGGCCCTTCAGATGTTGCCAAACTACAACTCCCAGCATGCCCTTCAGCTGTCTGGGCATGCTGGGAGTTGTAGTTTTGCAACAACTGGAGACACACTGGTTGGGAAACATTGTTTCTAACTCAGTGTTTCCTAACTTGTGTGCCTCCAGCTGTTGCAAAACTATAACTCCCAGCATGCACTAACAGACCATGCATGCTGGGAGTTGTAGTTTTGCAACATCTGGAGGGCCCCAGTTTGGAGAGTATAATGGTCTCCAATCTGTGCTCTTCCAGCTGTTGCAAAACTACAACTCCCAGTATGCACTGACTGTCCAGGCATGCTGGGAGTTTTAGTTCAGCAACATCTGGCCCTTGCACCCCCCCCCCCCCCCCCTGTGAATGTACAGGGTACATTCACATGGGCGAGGCTTTTACAGTGGGTTTCTCGCATCTTGAGATGCAGCAAATTTTGCGCTGGGAAACTCGCTGTAACCCCCCGCCCGTGTGACTGTACCCTAAAAACACTACACTACACTAACACAAAATAAAATAAAAAGTTAAAAACACTACATATACACATACCCCTACACAGCCCCCCTCCCCCAATAAGAACGTCCGGTACACCACTGTTTCCAAAGCAGAGCCTCCAGCTGTTGAAAAACAACAACTCCCAGTATTGCCGGACAGCCGTTGACTGTCCACGCATGCTGGGAGTTTTGCAACAGCTGGAGGCACCCTGTTTGGGAATCACTGGCGTAGAATACCCCTATGTCCACCCCTATGCAAATCCCTAATTTAGGCCTCAAATGCGCACGGCGCTCTCACTTTGGAGCCCTGTCGTATTTCAAGGCAACAGTTTAGGGCCACATATGGGGTATCGCCGTACTCGGGAGAAATTGCGTTACAAGGTTTGGGGGGCTTTTTCTTCTTTAACCCTTCATGAAAAGGAAATGTTGGGGTCTACACCAGAATGTTAGTGTAAAAAAATTACATTTTTTACACTAACATGCTGATGTTGCCCTATACTTTACATTTTCACAAGAGGTAAAAGGGAAAAAAGCCCCCCAAAATTTGTAACGCAATTTCTCCCGACTACAGAGATACCCCATATGTGAGCGCAAAGTGCTCTGGGGGTGCACAACAAGACCCAGAAGGGAGAGTGCACCATGTACATTTGAGGTGATTTGCACAGGGGTGGCTGATTGTTACAGCGGTTTTGACAAACGCAAAAAAACAAAAAACCCCACATGTGACCCCATTTCGGAAACGACACCCCTCACGGAATGTAATGAGGGGTGCAGTGAGAATTTACCCCCCACAGGTGTCTGACGGATCTTTGGAACAGTGGTCCGTGAAAATGAAAACTTGTACAGCCCACTGTTCCAAAGATCTGTCAGACACCAGTGGGGGACAAATGCTCACTGTATCCCTTGTTACGTTCCTCAAGGGGTCTCGTTTCCAAAATGGTATGCCATGTGGGGATTTTTTGCTGTTCTGGCACCATAGGGGCTTCCTAAATGCGATATGCCCCCCGAGCAAAATTTGCTCTCAAAAAGCCAAATATGACTCCCTCTTTTCTGAGCATTGTAGTTCGCCCATAGTGCACTTCAGGTCAACTTATGGGGTACCTCCATACTCAGAAGAGAAGGGATTACAAATATTGGGGGGTATTTCCTGCTATTAACCCTTGCAAAAATGTGAAATTTGGGGGGAAACACACATTTTAGTGGAATTTTTTATTTATTTTTTTACATATGCAAAAGTCGTGAAACACCTGTGGGGTAATAAGGCTCACTTTATTCCTTGTTACGTTCCTCAAGGGGTCTAGTTTCCAAAATGGTATGCCATGTGTTTTTTTTTGCTGTTCTGGCACCATACGGGCTTCCTAAATGCGACATGCCCCCCGAGCAAAATTTGCTCTCAAAAAGCCAAATATGACTCCTTCTCTTCTGAGCATTGTAGTTCGCCCATAGTGCACTTCAGGTCAACTTATGGGGTACCTCCATACTCAGAAGAGAAGGGGTTACAAATATTGGGGGGTATTTCCTGCTATTAACCCTTGCAAAAATGTGAAATTTGGGGGGAAACACACATTTTAGTGAAAAAAAAACTTTTTTTTTACATATGCAAAAGTCGTGAAACACCTGTGGGGTATTAAGGCTCACTTTATTCCTTGTTATGTTCCTCAAGGGGTCTAGTTTCCAAAATGGTATGCCATGTGAGGGTTTTTTGCTGTTCTGGCACCATAGGGGCTTCCTAAATGCAACATGCCCCCCAAAAACCATTTCAGAAAAACGTACTCTCCAAAATCCCCTTGTCGCTCTTTCCCTTCTGAGCCCTCTACTGCGCCCGCCGAACAATTTACATAGACATATGAGGTATGTGCTTACTCAAGAGAAATTGGGCTACAAATGTAAGTATACATTTTCTCCTTTTACCCCTTGTAAAAATTAAAAAATTGGGTCTACAAGAACATGCGAGTGTAAAAAATGAAGATTGTGAATTTTCTCCTTCACTTTGCTTCTATTCCTGTGAAACACCTAAAGGGTTAAAATGATGACTGAATGTCATTTTTAATACTTTGGGGGGTGCAGTTTTTACAATGGGGTCTTTTGTGGGGTATTTCTAATATGAAGACCCTTCAAATCCACTTCAAACCTGAACTGGTCCCTGAAAAATAGTGAGTTTGAAAATTTTGTGAAAAATTGGAAAATTGCTGCTGAACTTTGAAGCCCTCTGGTGTCTTCCAAAAGTAAAAACTCGTCACTTTTATGATGCAGACATAAAGTAGACATATTGTATATGTGAATAAAAAATTTTTTTATTTGTAATATACATTTTCCTTACAAGCAGAGAGCTTCAAAGTTAGAAAAATGCAAAATTTTCAAATTTTTCATCAAATTTTAGGATTTTTCACAAGGAAAGGATGCAAGTTACCACAAAAATTTACCACCATGTTAAAGTAGAATATGTCACGAAAAAACAATCTCGGAATCAGAATGATAACTTAAAGCATTCCAGAGTTATTAATGTTTAAAATGACAGTGGTCAGATGTGCAAAAAACGCTCTAGTCCTTAAGGCCAAAATGGGCTTGGTCCTGAAGGGGTTAAAGTGTACCTGTCGTTAGCAAAACAGGAAGTAAGGGCAGGACAAGCTGGGCTCTGTGCAAGCTCCTGGCTTTTCAATCATCCTGCTGTGTGAGCCGGGACTGTGTCACAGAGCCTCAGTGCACAGAGCCCTGCTTGTCCTTAGTGTACAGACCACTGCTTGCCCTCAGTGTACAGAGCCCTGCTTGTCCTCATTGTACAGAGTCCTACTTGTCCTCAGTGCACAGAGCCCTGCTTGTCCTCAGTGTACAGAGCCCTGCTTGTCCGCATTGTACAGAGCCCTGCTTGTCCTCAGTGTACAGAGCCCTGCTTGTCCGCATTGTACAGGGCCCTGCTTGTCCTCAGTGTACAGAGCCCTGCTTGTCCTCGGTGCACAGAGCCCTGCTTGTCCTCAGTGTACAGAGCTCTGCTTGTCCTCAGTGTACAGAGCCCTGCTTGTCCTCACTGCACAGAGCCCTGCTTGTCCTCGGTGAACAGAGCCCTGTTTGTCCTCAGTGTACAGAGCCATGCTTGTCCTCAGTGCACAGAGCCCTGCTTGTCCTCAGTGTACAGAGCCCTGCTTGTCCTCAGTGCACAGAGCCCTGCTTGATCTCAGTGCATAGAGCCCTGCTTGTCCTCACTGCACAGAGCCCTGCTTGTCCTCAATGCACAGAGCCCTGCTTGTCCTCAGTGTACAGAGCCCTGCTTGTCCTCAGTGCAGAGAGCCCTGCTTGTCCTCAGGGCACAGAGCCCTGCTTGTCCTCACTGCACAGAGCCCTGCATGTCCTCAGTGTACAGAGCCCTGCTTGTCCTCAGTGCACAGAGCCCTGCTTGTTCTCAGTGCACAGAGCCCTGCTTGTCCTCACTGTGCAGAACCCTGCTTGTCCTGAGTGCACAGAGCCCTGCTTGTCCTCAGTGCACAGAGCCCTGCTTGTCCTCAGTGCACAGAGCCCTGTGTGGTGTCTGGGGTGTTGCAATAATATTACAGGATCTGGTGGTATTAACCCTTACTTGTCATGATGCCAGGGTGTGGTTTGCTTAGTATTGGAGGTCCTGCCGCCAACCGGCCCACAAACGGCAGGGATAATAAACGGAATGTCCACAGCAGATTTTATGAGATAACTGGAAACTTTTACTTGAACTTTTATGCAACGGTCTTTACAATTGTACAGTTTCTCTTGAGGTAACCGGGATGCAGGTTCCTCACAGGCTTTGCTGGGACTTGTGATTTCTAGCTTTAATCAGGCCTCTGTGCTACTAATTATAAGATTTGAGTGGAATAGTAGTCACACAGGATTTGTAGGTTGAGCTTTATAACTCACGGTTTTAGTGGCTGCTGGTCCTTTAGGCTTTGGCCTAGTTGAGATGAATTTAGATGTGCTGAATGTGCTTGCTTGATAGTCCAGAAATAAGAGAGAGAATTTACAGACAGACTACAGCCCTTTATATAATAGGGGGCTGGACTAAAGCCCATTGGTGCAAAGCCTGTAGGTCCTAAACCCAGAGAACTCTGGGTACATCACATGACCCAGGAAGGTCCCAAATATCTGTACAACTATTATAATATCATGTGACCTAGGTAGGTCCTATACATTCACACACTGTACATAAATACATTTTTATGAGGCAACCACAGGACAAGCCCTGCAGGAGAGCACTGTGGAAATGAAAAGACTCTAGGTGGGGGGACTTTAGACAGGATCAGGACAAGGTCCTGTACCGGGACACCATACCTGCTTGTCCTCAATGTACAGAGCCCTGCTTGTCCTCATTGCACAGAGCCCTGCTTGTCCTCAGTGCACAGTGCCCTGCTTTTCCTCAGTGTACAGAGCCCTGCATGTCCTCAGTGTACAGTGCTTTGCTTGTCCATGGTGCACAGAGCTCTGCTTGCCCTCAGTATACAGAGCCCTGCTTGTCCTCAGTGTACAGAGCCCTGCTTGTCCTCACTGCACAGAGCCCTGCTTGTCCTCGGTGAACAGAGCCCTGTTTGTCCTCAGTGTACAGAGCCATGCTTGTCCTCAGTGCACAGAGCCCTGCTTGTCCTCAGTGCACAGAGCCCTGCTTGTCCTCAGTGTACAGAGCCCTGCTTGTCCTCAGTGCACAGAGCCCTGCTTGTCCTCAGTGTACAGAGCCCTGTTTGTTCTCAGTGCATAGAGCCCTGCTTGTTCTCAGTGTACAGAGGCTTTCTTGTCATGAGTGCACAGAGCCCTGCTTGTCCTCAGTGTACAGAGCCCAGCTTGTCCTCACTGTGCAGAGCCCTGCTTGTGCTGAGTGCACAGAGCCCTGCTTGTCCTCAGTGTACAGAGCCCAGCTTGTCCTCACTGTGCAGAGCCCTGCTTGTCCTGAGTGCACAGAGCCTTGCTTGTCCTCAGTGTACAGAGCCCAGCTTGTCCTCACTGTGCAGAGCCCTGCTTGTCCTCAGTGTACAGAGCCCTGCTTGTTCTCAGTGCATAGAGCCCTGCTTGTCCTCACTGCACAGAGCCCTGCTTGTCCTCACTGCACAGGGCCCTGCTTTGTCTTAGTGTACAGAGCCCTGCTTGTCCACCCACACTTCCTGTATTTGTTCTCCTCACAAAGACACACAGGCAATAGATGCAGGGACAAAAATGTACACATTTTAATCACTGTATATTACAAATATACGTATGATGTTACTTTCTACATGATAAAAAAGTTTTTGCTAATGACAGGAACACTGTAAGCAGCAACAATGTCAGGTGTATGTAAAGGTGGCTATAGCTGTCAGCCATGCACACATAAGCTTACAGTTGTCCCTTTCATTCCACCTTACACATATGCATGCATGTATTCTTACAGGGTTTCTCCACTTGCCGGCGTTCGGAAGTAAATGTCATGAACGCTGTTATCACGCTGCAGGGGTTGGCCATGCCCCTGTGATGTCGTGGTCATGCCTCCTCAATATAAGTTAATGGGAGGGGGCATGATGGTCGTCATACCCCCTCCCATAGATTCTTGATGTCAAGAGAGGCATGGCCAACGCCCACAGTGTGAAAACAGCGTTCAAAACATTTACTTCTGAATGCTGGCCAGTTGAGTAACCCTTTAAAAGAGGGAAGGAAAAACTTGTAAAAGGGCTAATCCTCATATTTGCCTACTTACATGTGTTCCCCGCAACAGTGACAAGAGGTGGCAGGAGATGCCATAAAAAGCAGAGTTTGGCATCATAGCATAGGGAGAGTGAGGAAAAACTCACTTTATGCAGTGCCAGATAGCAAAGGAGCTCCAAGTGTATCCACTATAAGATACGTCAGTTGGCTAAAGCTAGAGACAAGGAGACCTGGAGAGACAAGGAGACAAGACTGTCTCCTAGAGGAGACAGACAGACTCTGGGAGGCATTGGTTCCCATTTTGGGCTGTGGTTGTGATAGCCTTCAGCAAGAGACACCAGTGAGAGATTAGCTGATCCAAAACCTGGTGTGGAACCCATCTACCTATGTCAACCTATGCGTTTTGGTGCAACATGGCGCTTGTATTCTGGGCAATTGTAAGTGTCTATCAACTGGCCAGAATTTGATATGAGTGATACACCTGGCAATAAAATTAAGCTAGTTGTAATGTGCGACATGATGTTGCCATTTTGTGCACTTGGCTTGCATGCTACACTTTTCAAGGAGAGAGCAATTGACGAAAACCAAGAAAAATTGGCAGGATTATTAGTCTATTTTATGGAAAGTGACTATAGGAAAGAGGTTTTAAAAATTGGAGAGGGTGTTGAAGTGCCAATCTCAAATTTGAAAACCACTACAAACAGTGTGAACATGGTATCAAACTCATATAAGGAAGTTGCTTTTAACCCCCTTTTTATTTTGAGGGTACACACCTCAGTTTTGCTTGCGCAAACCCAGTTCTGTGATCTTAGGGTTCACACAGGGCATTTAATTAATGGTATTGACACTAATTATGCCACAATTTTTACACTATTTCCCAATTGCACATTTTTTTTTATAGAAAAAAACGCAAATAAAAAAATGAAAAATTGCATATTCTTTTTGTTAACAGAATTGTTTACTGTAAAGTAAACATTGCACAGTTAGGTACGAGTGATCAGGGTTGGTGTGAGATTTGTGCACTTTTATGCGACTTTTCAAAAGTCCCAAATTTTAAATCGGGCGCCAAAAGTTTTGCCATGCAAAGCACACCCACTTTGCCCAACAAGCATGCCATCTGATGCCAGGGGTGCAAAAAACATGTGCGCAGGTGGAAAGTCACATTATAAATTACATTATGTTTACCATGCACATTCATTAGTACATGTCCCCCAAAGTTTTTTTTTCACTTTTTAGTGTTACTGTTAGATCATTTAGTCAGTAATTCCTTTCTGCATCTACTACTTTGAAGTTTGTGATCGTACGTATTTTCCCTTCCACTATATAGATTTTTAAATACAGAAAGACTAAGACTATTTCTCAGGGGCTAATATGGGAAGTGAATCCCCAGCAAATACTGTTCAGAGCAGAGATAACATTTTGGAGGGAATCCTCATATGCATAATGATTAGATAATCTATAAAACGTTTATAGAAATTATTTGGGGGTCTACCATCTAAATGACCCCCATGTACAGATTTGCGCAGCAAGGGGCAATTGCCTCCAGCATAATGGTCTGCTGTTTAAGTAGCATTAAAAGGTCCCTTTTAAATTATTACACTGCTGTAATGCCCTGTCCATATGGATTATTGCTATAAAATGCACTTACATCTAATGTAGCCCACATATAGCCCTCATAGCCTACCACAGGACCCACATTATTTGCTTTAAAAGGAAGCTCTTAACTCAGAGCTGCAGGCTGTTTACAAAGTTATAAAATCATGTTTTACTTTCTATTAGCTGTTTACAAAGTTATAAAATCATGTTTTACTTCTAAGCTCAAGAGTTGTAGAGGCCGTGTTGAGCTGCATCATGAAAGCCTCCTCCTTCTCTCACCCCTCTGACAGATGTACAGAAATTGACTTCCAGCACTGTACCTTCTAATCCTGGATAACTCATTTAAGCCTATAAGTAAAAAATAATTTTATAATTTTGCAAACAGCCATCTACTAAGCAACATACTTTATCTATCTATCAGCTATCTGCCCATGCCTGCAGCTGTGAGCATGATATAGAGCTGACAGATTCTTTTCAATTAATCATAGAGTAGTTGTTTTTTGTATTGCCCCAGATACCTAATGACTGCAAATGTCTTTGATGATGTTGTATAATATTAACATGCTAAGGAAGCTACAATGCATTATACTTTTTGAAGAAGTACTATCCCTAGGCTTTAGAATATATAATAACACCACCACTCCCTTTGTTTGCACCTCATATAAACAAAGTAAACTTAGTTAGGACATAACCTTTGGTTTAACTGATCCCATTAAATAAAAAAAAATAAAAAAGCCCTAAGGGAGAACTAAACTTAATGAATGAATTGAAGTAATGATTACACAACTAAATCTATATATGTGAAACTTCTGGCACATTTTGAAAATAAATACATGGATCTGTTTGGTTCATGAGTACTAAGTGACCCTATACATCCCAGTTACATGTAGTCATTTTATTTAAGTGTTAATAGAAATTTATGGAGTACAGAGCACCTTGTAAATGAAGGCGTCACCAAGAGTAGAGATGGAGCACACCGATGTTAGTTGTTTTTCCCTCTCTCACGGTCTGCCCCATTGTATCTCACATGTGTTTAAAGTGTAAAGAACCCAATGAGTGTTTTCAGGTTGAGCTAATGGCCGATAGGGCTTCAATGGGGGGGATGTTAGGTAGGTGTAGGAGGAGACAGCTGAAGAGGATAGCGTTGCATTGAAGATAGCGCTGAGTGATTGTTTAATTCTTCTCTTTTGATTATAAGTCATTGCATACTGTGCACTTAAAGAATGCAAGTGCCCACAACTACGATTTAGTGACTGGCTCCACAAACTGAGGTGTTAAGTCCAGTCCAGTTGTTAGTAAACAAAGCCGACACCATAACCAATAATTAATGGGGCATATTTTCTGCTATTGGGAAATATGCTTAAAAGTGCATAGCACCACTGTGAACTGCAGAGGTGTACTGTAGGATATTATATTGCGTAATGAAAAATAAACACCTTTTTTATATACTTTTTGCATACATTTATGAATCAAATTTTTTTTAAATAAATTTCTGAATTTTCATCAATGTCACCTGCACTACAAGCCTGTACCAACAGGTTAGTGGTGGCAAAACTGATGACAGATTCCCATAAAGGCATGAAGGAACACCTAAACAAAACTTTTTTTTATTTTTATACTGATGGATTGTTTTTTCCAATAATATAGTATATGTGCAAGCATTTTTATACACAAGTGGGATAGAAAATGAGGAAAGCACCATCATTTTGCTAAAGTTCTGTACCTATCTGCATTTTGTGCCTTTTATTGATGGTTCTTGTTATTGTGAAAGCTGGTGCAGTCTGCAGTTATTATTTAGTTATAATGCAAATAACAAAATGGAGTGGAAAATTGACAGACATTAAAAAGCCTTGTAATGATTCGCCTTGTAAGGCTGTCAGGCCATATTGACATTTTATATACATATTTAGTATCGCCACGTGCGTAAATATCCGTACTATTAAAATAAAATGTAAATGATCCCGTACAGTGAACGTTGTGAACGTAAAAAAAAAAGTCCAAAATAGCTGCTTTTTTATAACATTTTATTCCAAAAAAATTTATAAAAAATGTAATAAAAGTTTTGTATAAGTAAATATGGTATTAATAAAAAGTACAGATCACGGCGCAAAAAATGAGCCCTCATACCACCGCTTATACGGAAAAATGAAAAAGTTATAGGTCTTCAAAATAGGGGAATTTTAAACGTACTAATTTGGTTCAAAAGTTTGCAATTTTTTTAAGCTTAACAGTAATAGAAAAGTGCATAATCATGGGTATCATTTTAATCCTATTGACCCAAACAATAAAAAAACACATGTCATTTTTACCATAAATTGTACGGCGTGAAAACAAAACCTTTGCAAAATTGCAGTTTTCTTTTTAATTTCCCCACACAAATAGTATTTTTTTGGTTGCGCCATACATTTTATGGTAAAGTGAGTGATGGCATTACTACGGACAACTGGTCACGCAAAAAACAAGCCCTCATACTAGTCTGTGGATGAAAATATAAAAGAGTTATGATTTTTTGAAGGGGAGGAGGAAATGACCCAGCCATTTTACACCTTAGGACCCGGCCATTTTTTGCACATCTGACCACTGTCACTTTAAACATTAATAACTCTGGAATGCTTTTAGTTATCATTCTGATTCTGAGACTGTTTTTTCGTGACATATTCTACTTTAACATAGTGGTAAAATTTTTTGGTAACTTGCATCCTTTCTTGGTGAAAAATCCCAAAATTTGATGAAAAATTTGAAAATTTAGCATTTTTCAAACTTTGAAGCTCTCTGCTTGTAAGGAAAATGGATATTCAAAATATTTTTTTTTTGATTCACATATACAATATGTCTACTATTTGCATCATAAAATTGATGTGTTTTTACTTTTGGAAGACACCAGAGGGCTTCAAAGTTCAGCAGCAATTTTCCAATTTTTCACAAAATTTCCAAAATCACAATTTTTCAGGGACCAGTTCAGGTTTGAAGTGGATTTGAAGGGTCTTCATCTTAGAAATACCCCACAAATGACCCCATTATAAAAACTGAACCCCCCAAAGTATTCAAAATGACATTCAGTCAGCATTTTAACCCTTTAGGTGTTTCACAGGAATAGCAACAAAGTAAAGGCGAAAATTCACAATCTTCATTTTTTACACTCGTATGTTCTTGTAGACACAATTTTTGAATTTTTACAAGGGGTAAAAGGAGAAAATGTATACTTATATTTGTAGCCCAATTTCTCTCGAGTAAGTACATACATCATATGTCTATGTAAAGTGTTCGGCGGGCGCAGTAGAGGGCTCAGAAGCGAAGGAGCGACAAGGGGATTTTGGAGAGTACGTTTTTCTGAAATGGTTTTTGGGGGGCATGTTGCATTTAGGAAGCCCCTATGGTGCCAGAACAGCAAAAAAAAAACGCATGGCATACCATTTTGGAAACTAGACCCCTTGAGGAACATAACAAGGAATAAAGTGAGCCTTAATACCACACAGGTGTTTCACGACTTTTGCATATGTAAAAAAAAAAAAATTCACATTTTTGCAAGGGTTAAGCAGAAAATACCCCCCAAAATTTGTAACCCCATCTCTTCAGAGTATGGAGGTACCCCATAAGTTGACCTGAAGTGCACTACGGGCGAACTACAATGCTCAGAAAAGAGGGAGTCATATTTGGCTTTTTGAGAGCAAATTTTGCTCGGGGGGGCATGTCGCATTTAGGAAGCCCCTATGGTGCCAGGACAGCAAAATGGCATACCATTTTGGAAACTAGACCCCTTGAGGAACGTAACAAGGGGTACAGTGAGCATTTACCCCCCACTGGTGTCTGTCAGATCTTTGGAACAGTGGGCTGTACAAAATTTTTAATTTGCACAACTCACTGTTCCAAAGATCCGTCAGACATCAGTGGGGTGTAAATTCTCACTGCACCCCTCATTACATTCCGTGCGGGGGGTAGTTTCCGAAATGGGGTCACATGTGGGGTTTTGTTTTTTTTAAGTTTGTCAAAACCGCTGTAACAATCAGCCACCCCTGTGCAAATGACCTCAAATGTACATGGTGCACTCTCCCTTCTGGGCCTTGTTGTGCGCCCCCAGAGCACTTTGCGTCCACATATGGGGTATCTCCGTAGTCGGGAGAAATTGCATTACAAATTTTAGGGGGCTTTTTTCCCTTTTACCTCTTGTCAAAATGAAAAGTATAGGGCAACTCCAGCATGTTAGTGTAAAAAATTTATTTTTTTACACTAACATGCTGGTGTAGACCCCAACTTCACCTTTTCATAAGGGATGAAAGGAGAAAAAGCCCCCCAAAATTTGTTAGGCAATTTCTCCCAAGTACGGCGATACCCCATATGTGTCCCTTAACTGTTGCCTTGAAATACGACAGGGCTCCGAAGTGAGAGCGCCATGTGCATTTGAGGCCTGAATTAGGGATTTGCATAGGGGTGGACATAGGGGTATTCTACGCCAGTGATTCCCAAACAGGGTGCCTCCAGCTGTTGCAAAACTCCCAGCATGCTTGGACAGTCAACAGCTGTCCGGCAATACTGGGAGTTGTTGTTTTACAACAGCTGGAGGCTCCATTTTGAAAACAGTGGCGTACCAGACGTTTTTCATTTTTATTGGGGAGGGGGGCTGTGTAGGGGTATGTGTATATGTAGTGTTTTTTACTTTTTATTTTATGTTAGTGTAGTGTAGTGTTTTTAGGGGACAGTCACACGGGCGGGGGATTACAGCGAGTTTCCCGCTGCGAGTTTGAACTGCCACGCAAAATTTGCTGCATCGCAAACTTGCAGCCTGATACTCACTGTAAGCACCCTGCTCATGTGAATGTACCCTGTATATTCACAGGGGGGGAACCTCCAGCTGTTGCAAAACTACAACTCCCAGCATGCACAGTCTATCAGTGCATGCTGGTAGTTATAGTTTTGCAACAGCTGGAGGCATCCGGGTTGGGAAACACTGAGTTAGAAAACAGACAATGTTTCCCAACCAGTGTGCCTCCAGTTGTTGCAAAACCACAACTCCCAAACATTCTCATGCATGCTGGAAGTAGTAGTTCGGCAACATCTTTAGAGCCAGATGTTGCCGAACTACAACTCCCAGCATGCTTGGAGTTGTAGTTTTGCAACATCTGGAGGACAACAGTTTGCAGACCACTAATACAGGGGTTCCCAATCTGTGCCCTTCCAGATGTTGCAAAACTACAACTCCCAGTATGCCAAAACTGTCCAGGCATGCTGGGAGTTGTAGTTCTGCAACATCTGAAGGGCCAGATGTTACAGAACTACAACTCCCAGCATGCCTGGACAGTAAGGGCATGCTGAAGATGTGTAGTTTTGCAACATCTGGAAGGGCACAGTGGTCCAAAAACTGTGGACCTCCAGATGTTGCAAAACTGGAACTCCCAGCATGCTCAGACGCCAAGGGCTGTCTGGGCATGCTGGGAGTTGTAGTATACAGGGTCCCAATAAAGCAATGCATGTCGCTTTACGGCGACGTGCATTGCTGTAAAGGGCCCGAGCGCGGCTGAAGATCCACTCACCGGTCGCCGACGCCACCGCCGCGGCCCCAGTACTCCCCCGTCCCCCGCCGCATCCTCCGGTCTTCCTCCCGTCCCCTCCGGACTTCAAGGGGCCGGGCAGGGCGGGAGGAAGTAACCGCCCCCCCCCACCCCCCTCTGTGATTGGTCGGTTAGCTTCCGATGGATCGCAGGGGATAGGAGGAGGTGGCAGGCTTGCCACCTCGCTCCTATACTTTAGCATGGTCCTGGCTGTCTATGACAGCCGGGATCATGCAAAATTACCGGGCAGTCGGGTCCCAGAGACCCGATCAGCCCGGTATTGCCGCAGATCGCAGGGGCGATTTCCCCCGCGATTTGCGGTGATCGCCGACATGGGGGGCCTACATGGCCCCCCTCTGCGTTTGCTCTGGATGCCTGCTGAAGCATTGATGTCCTGGGTCCTTAAGGGGTTAAGGGGTTAAAGGGGTACTCCAGTGAAAAACTTTTTTTTTTTTTTAAATCAACTGGTGCCAGAAAGTTAAACAGATTTGTAAATTACTTCTAAGTCTTACTCCTTCAAGTACTTATTAGGTGCTGAATACTACAGAGGAAATTATTTTCTTTTTGGAACACAGTGCTCTCTGCTGACATCACGAGCATTGTTTTAGAGTAGTAAACCGTGAAAATGAGAAATTAAATTTTTTACACAAAAATGCTGGTGTAACCCCAAATTTTTTATTTTCACAAGGGGTAAAAGGAGAAAAAGCCCTCCCAAATTTGTAACCCAATTTCAACCAAATAATATCCCATATGTGGGCATGAAGTACTTTGCGGGCGAACAGCAGGGCTCAGAAGGGAAGTAGTGACATTGGGCTTTTGGAGAGAGGATTTGGGCTGGAATAGAAGTTGGGGGCCATGTTGAATTTACAAACGATGGTTCCTGGACAGTGGAAACCCCCTCATGTGACCCAATTTTGGGTAACTATTATGGGGGCCTCTATTGGCATTGCCCTGCGGCACTGCCTTCTGGGGGGCTTATAATCACTGGATGATGAAGAGGGGGAGGAGGAAGAAACGTGGTGTTCTCGGTGTTGGAGGCAAGCGCATGGTGTATGCCTTCTCCACCGATAAAAGCCTTTATCCATTATTGAGCCAAGGCTTAGCGTTAGCCCTAAAAACACAGCTAATGCTAACCACAGGGGTGTCGGGAAGAGTCGGTACCAACAGGCCCGGAGCGTCAAAAATGACGCTCCTGGGCTTAGGCAGTAACAAGCTGGCATTATTTAGGCTGGGGAGGGCCAGTAACAATGGTCCTCACCCACCCTGGTAACATCAGGCTGTTGCTGCTTGGTTGGTATCTGGCTGATACTGAAAATAGGGGGAACCCTATGTGTTTTTTTTATTTATTATTTTATTATTTTTGGTATCAGCCAGATACCAGCCAAGCAGCAACAGCCTGATGTTACCAGGGTGGGCAAGGACCATTGTTACTGACCCTCCCCAGCCTAAATAACACCAGCCTGTTACCGCCATTTTAGACGCTCCGGGCCTGTTGGTACCGGCTCTTGCCGGCACCCCTGTGGCGGTGGGTACCGGGGAGCAATAATTGGGGGTTAGCACTAACTGATTTTGGGGCTAACGCTAAGCCCTGGCTTAGTAATGGATTCTGTCTACAAGACAGCTTCCACTACTAAGCCTGAAAATTCAATTATAAAAAACACAACACATTGAAAAAAATGTTTTTTCTAAAAACAAAACACTCCCCCACAGCCCTCGTTAACCCTTTTATTGACATTTAAAAAAAGACTGTTCATCATCGCAATCTGCCGAATCTGACATAGTTCTCCGCATTCACATATCTAAAATAAGAATAAATCAAAAACAATAAAACTACAACCCTTTCTGTGACTTCTATCATAAAGCTGGTGTGAAATTTTGGATGTGAACTGGACTCTCACCCTTTTGAAAATATCATGTAAAGCAGACAATATATGTGGACACGCCCACTTTTACAAAACTGACGTGAACAGTGTAAACCGCCGCACAAAGCTCTTTGAAAATGTGGTCGATACTTTTCACGCCAAAATAGATTTTTTGGGGGGGCGCAAACTTCTTTGAGAATCTGTGTACTTTATAAAGATTTATGATTTTACTATTGTGAAGAGTTTTGTTCGCCGCACATTGCTGCTCCGGCACTAGCTATGTGAGCAGTGTACTGCGGGAGAATGCCACAGCTCTGTGACGTGTGAGGTAGAGAAGGAGTGTACGGTAGAGAAGGAGTGCACGGTAGAGCGAGGGGAGGGGGGGCGTTTCTATATTTGCACAAAATTTATCAAGGGAGTGCACAACTTTAGTAAATCTTGAGCAAGAGTGTAAATTACCGTATATGCCGGCGTATAAGACGACTGGGCGTATAAGACGACCCCAACTTTTACAGTTAAAATATAGAGTTTGGGATATACTTGCCGTATAAGACTACCCCTCCTACCGCTATGTACAGTACCTTATAGTTCCCCCACATTAGGTCGGCAGCATGTTCCCCCACATTAGGTCGGCAGCATGTTCCCCCACATTAGGTCGGCAGCATGTTCCCCCACATTAGGTCGGCAGCTCCCCCCCCCACATTAGGTCGGCAGCTCCCCCCCCCACATTAGGTCGGCAGCTCCCCCCCCCCACATTAGGTCGGCAGCCCCCCCCCACATTAGGTCGGCAGCTCCCCCCCCACATTAGGTCGGCAGCTCCCCCCCCACATTAGGTCGGCAGCTCCCCCCCCACATTAGGTCGGCAGCTCCCCCCCCCCCCCACATTAGGTCAGCAGCTCTCCCCCCCCCACACATTAGGTCGGCAGCTCTCCCCCCCCCCCACAATAGTAGGCAGGTCTCCCCCCTCCCCCCCCACAATAGTAGGCAGCTCTCCCCCCCCCACAATAGTAGGCAGCTCTCCCCCCCCCACAATAGTAGGCAGCTCTCCCCCCCCCCCCAATAGTAGGCAGCTCCCCCCACAGACATACAACTTCCAGACATATAGAGTGTATGGCTGGAGGCTGTATGTCTGTATACTGCCCCCCACAGTGTTCCGGTCACCGCTCCTCCGGCCCGGGGTCACAATCTACTGCTATGGCCTATGAACCATAGCAGCAGTCCCGGGACCAGAGGACCGGTGATCGGAACACTGTAGATGACGCGCCGCCGGTCACTCACCAGGCCCCGGCTGCGCTCGTCCTCCTCTGGTCCTCCTGCGCCTCTATGGTTGTACGCACGGGACGTCACTGACGTCACGTGCATACAACCATAGAGAGGTGGAGAAGAACAGAAGGACCGGAGGAAGACCGCAGGAGGACCGGAGGAGGACGCGCGGCGGGCGGGGAATGGTAAGTGACCTGCGGACATCCTTATGTCCCGAAAAGATTTTTTGGGACACGGGGATGTCCGGCATAGGAATACTTACGATTATCGTGCCGGCTCCTGTGTGCGGCTGCAGGTGGGGGCCGGCCAGAGCATGTAAAAACTAATTCATGAATACTAAAAACCAGGGTGCCTCCAGCTGTTGTGAAACTACAACTACCAGCATGCCCGGACAGCCTTTGCCGGTCAGGGCATGCTGGGAGTTGTAGTTTCACAACAGCTGGAGGCACCCCAGTTTTTAAGTATACAGTTATTAGTTTGTACATGCTCTGGCCGGCCCCCGCCTGCAGCCCCACACAGGAGCCGGCACGATTATTGCAAGTATTCCTATGCCGGACCCCAATACCCGGCGTATAAGACGACCCCCAACTTTTCAGAAGAAAATTCGGGTTTAAAAAGTCGTCTTATACGCCGGGATATACGGTAGACAGCAGTGTAAAGGGGTAGATCTGTGCCTACAATAGACACCTAATGATAAATCTCCCCCATGGTGTACACTGGGAGCTATGCTGTTTACGGTATGTAACTAACAGCTTAGCTTTCAGGGCTACACAGTTGATCCATCTCCTATAAATGTCAATTTCTGGCCTGGAAGCAATTTTTTCACGCATGGAAAAACCACTTTAAGTGCCATAAGCATTATACTGTGCATATAATATCACAACATAACTCTGCAAAAATATATTTATGGTTAACTTACCTGTTTTTTGCAGCAAATGATTCCTGTGGCATAGAAGTTAAATTCTCATCTAAGAACTTCAAAAATATTCTTACCTGGTCAACACCAAGAAATGAAGAAGACGTTCGCTACAATGTAATGTATAGCATGTGAGTTAAACTTATCTTTGTTTGATACTATATATTTACATTTTGATTATTCAACAGCTGGAATGACCATGTCTTCTACTTACTGCCCAGTTCAGATGGGAAGGCAGGATAACTATGAAATATATAGTACATGGTGTTGGAAGGGTTCACAACACAACACACCCTATTAGCAGCTGCTGCGTTCATCTCCAATGCAGACTGCGCTTAGCGTTTTTTGTTCTTTTTTTACAAAATAGAAGACATTAAAGTGTTTTAAAGAAGTTGCGATCATAAAAAGTACATTAATATACACATTACCATAAAGATTTTCCTAAACATTCTATTATTTTCTACATTTTGTTATTATTTAAAACTGCTTATCTTGTCTAGGGGGTGACATACAATCATAGTACTACAGACAGAACCTTTCCTAGCACTTAGCAGGAAGAGTTGCGTCATGACACGGCATGAAACTGACATAAGCCATCCTCCCTGCTCTGTCTGTTACTCATTTCTACAAAACAATTCATCATATTGGGATAAATGTAAGTTGCTGGTAAGTTCCTGCCTACATTCATACCAATATTATGATATATGACAGATTGCCAAAACTGTACTGTAGCTGTGAGCCTCTGGGATTATACAGGAAGGCGCATGTTGCACAATAACACTGTTGAAATGAATGTGTGATAAAGTGTAGGCTGTTCTTAATATTTCAGCTGTGTCTCTGCAACATTTACAGTGCATTCATTTTAAGGAATATTTGCCAGGAAAAAATTGTGTAAGGACATATTTGCGCATCTCGGAACCCTCATATATGCAGCGTCAACATTGACTGCAATGAATATCCCAGGAGATCCCTTGAAGGAATGAACATGTTGATTCTTTCAGTCGAGTCCAGAATTTGAATTTCAGAAAGTCAAATTCTGAAAATTCAGCATTATGTATGGTGCAGTACAGACACAGACACAGCTACACAGACACAGACACAACTACATAGACACAGCTACACAGACACAGACACAACTACACAGACACAGCTACACAGACACAGACACAACTACACAGACACAGCTACACAGACACAGCTACACAGACACAGACACAACTACATAGACACAGACACAGCTACACAGACACAGCTACACAGACACAGACACAACTACATAGACACAACTACACAGACACAGACACAGCTACACAGACACAGACACAACTACACAGACACAGCTACACAGACACAGCTACACAGACACAACTACACAGACACAGCTCCACAGACACAGACACAGCTACACAGAAACAGACACAACTACACAGACACAGCTACACAGACACAGACACAACTACACAGACACAGCTACACAGACACAACTACACAGACACAGACACAGCTACACCGACACAGACACAACTACACAGACACAGCTACACAGACACAGACACAGCTACACAGACACAGACACAACTACACAGACACAGCTACACAGACACAGACACAACTACACGGACACAGACACAGCTACACAGACACAGACACAGCTACACAGACACAGACACAACTACATAGACACAGACACAGCTACACAGACACAGACCCAACTACACAGACACAGACACAACTACATAGACACAGACACAACTACACAGACACAGACACAACTACACAGACAGAGACACAGCTACACAGACACAGACACAACTACACAGACACAGCTAAAGTAAGAAGGAGGGACAAAGTATGTTGTAGGAATCCAGCCTTGTAATAATTCGGGCTCAGTGTGGTCTCCCAGGTTGAAGAAGCACAAAAAATATATTGTGATCTAACAACGCGGTTCTCCCACCAGCATCAGGAAGAATCCTCCTTGCTAGTGAGGGTTACAAAAGGGAGGGTTTACAAAGCCACTCCCACATACACCATACAAAGCCATTCCCATACATACAGTCAGCATTTGGTTACAAGGTAATGATTCAACCTACAGAAGATATGACACACCTCCATGTGCCTTCAATAACACCACATCGGCAACTATGGTGCCCACTTGACACCACATCAATCTACGCCATATCGTACAATATCAAGGCAATATGACAACTTAGTATTTCCACGACGTACAGGCTGTCAGAAAATTCCACATTCTCCACATCAGCCTGCACCTCATCCATCCTTACTTTAGCTTTATCTGTGTGCCTCTGAATCTATAGAAAAAATGCAGGGCAGGTATGTTCAAACTCTTTGGGAATAGTATAAATCACATAGGTTACTTCTTACCTTATTTTGTTACGTACTTGACAAAACTACTTGTAGAAGAGTTTCACAACCAAGAATGGTGCTGCCTTTTTGGGAATTGGTCTACAGGTCCTTCCCTGATTGATGTAAGCATATGGAAATCCAAGGCTAAAAAAAAGCTTGGTTTCATGCGGTGCCAACCACAGGAAATTTAGTCTGTCAGAGATATAACCAATAGACTAACATACTGAGACTAACATACTGTAGTTTCTGTATTTATTTGCCATGGTGTATAGAAAATAAATATATGTTAGTCTATCGGATTTCTCTGACTGACAAAATTTCAAGTGTTTGGCACAGCATGAAACCACTTGAATGGGGAATAAGCACCACACAGCCACAAATGAATTAACCCCTTAAGGACTCAGGGTTTTTCCGTTTTTGCACTTTCGTTTTTTCCTCCTTACCTTAATTTTCCACTTAAAAATCCATATTATGGCTTATTTTTTGCGTCACCAATTCTACTTTGCAGTGACATTAGTCATTTTACCCAAAAATGCACGGCAAAATGGAAAAAAAAATCATTGTGCGACAAAGTCGAAGAAAAAATGCAATTTTGTAACTTTTGGGGGCTTCCGTTTCTACGCAGTGCATATTTCGGTAAAAATTACACCTTATCATTATTCTGTAGGTCCAAACGGTTAAAATGATACCCTACTTATATAGGTTTGATTTTGTCGCACTTCTGGAAAAAATCATAACTACATGCAGGAAAATTTATACGTTTAAAAATGTCATTTTCTGACCCCTATAACTTTTTTATTTTTCCACGTACAGGGTGGTATGAGGACTAATTTTTTGCGCCGTTATCTGAAGTTTTTATCGGTATGATTTTTGTTTTGATCGGACTTTTTGATCACTTTTTATTCATTTTTTAATGGTATAAAAAGCCCGACTGAGCAGCTGGGTCACTTTCACTTTCGCTTTAGAAGCTTCTAAAGGGTTAATAAAGGGTTAATACCGCACATCGCCGCGATCGGTAAGGGGTTAAAGGGGTACTCCGGTCAAATTTTTTTTCAAATCAACTGGTGCCAGAAACATGTACAGATTTGTAAATAACTTCTATTTAAAAATCCTGTACTTTTAAGCTGCTGTATACTACAGAGGAAGACAAGTAGTCATTTCCAGTCTGACCACAGTGCTCTCTGCTGTCACCACTGTCCAGAGTAGAACAACTGGTGGCAGAAAGTTAAATGGATTTGTAAATGATTTCTATAAAAAAAAATCTTAATAGTACTTATCAGCTGCTGTATACTACAGAGGAATTATTTTCTGTCTGTCCACAGTGCTCTCTGCTGACATCTCTGTCCATGTCAGGAACTGTCTAGAGCTGGAGAAAACCCCCATAGAAAATCTATGCTGCTCTGGACAGTTCCAAAAATGGACAGAGGTGTCAGCAGAGAGCACTGTGGACAGACAGAAAATAATTTCCTCTCTAGTATACAGCAGCTGATAAGTGTTGGACTGATGATTTACACAGTATTATACAAGATGGCATGTGCGGGGGATAAAGGGTTACTGATGCACTGGGTTTGCAAGGTACTATATGAGCAGAATGGAAAGAAATAGCTGCAGTTAAGGTGCTAAAGGAAGGGAGAGATAACACTGCAGTACTGTGGACATACAGCAGCAGGGACACTGGTAATTAGACATAATACAGCTACCCAGAGCTTTATGTGTGGTCAGGGGTGAGAAGGAAGCCTTGATTTACCTTTGAGGAATGCAAATTCAGACAGATTGCTTAACAGATTGCATGTGTACAGTCCAGGCTCTCTGGGTCTGTCTTTCCCTTCTGCAGAGAGTACATGGTAAGCCTTCCACTTCCTGTTATTTGTCCTGGTCTGTCTGTTACTAGAGAAAAATGTCCCCTGACAACAGGCAGTGGACAGCAGGTAACAGGTAACAACAAACCTAGACTTTAGAGCTGCTTTTCTGGGGTTATAAGTCATTTTTGGTTAATGAAGTTATTTACAAATAGGTTAGGAATCACATGAGCTATCAAATGGAGGGGAAGATATTCATTTTTTGTATCACTGATTGATACAAAAGAGTGAAACTGTCTATATCAAAAGACGCATAAAAGTTGCTAAATATGCTGCTTGCGCCTGAACTGCGCCAAAACATAGACAAAAAAATGCTCTAAAAGCAATGATAAATCTCCCCCAGAGTGTTTTTTGATTAACCAAGATGCCAATTTTATTTTTAAATTGTCGTATGATTACTTTTATCGTAATAGTTTAAAATTTAGCTGTTGTTAGAAAAAAACTTTTTTTTATTAAATACTGCCTTTAAAAATAAGCATTTTCTTACCAATTATAAAAAAAAGTGTTTGCTAAAGATGTGAAAAATTTGTTTAAAAAAAAAAATGCCACTAAGGGTCTTTGTCTCCTTAATTTTGACATAACACCTTGGTCTAATCTGATCCATCCTTATAACAGCAAATATAATCAGATTAACTGACGGGGGTGGGGTTATCTCTTTGCTCCATTAACTCTTGTACCTCACTGAACTCAGTAGTGGCAGATAAACCATTAAAGAGGGAGACGGGTTAGACATCTACAGTATTTACAGAAGAGGACAGTGATTTTCAGGCACACTGACTGCCAATACAAGGTACTACATCAATTAATTGATATGTTTCTCTAAGGGCACAAATTAATGGATTTCTTAGGAGTTGCACCCTATATTTTGGACATTGTTTTCTTCAGTGCAGGGAAGGTGGAGAGAAAAGAAAAAGTTGTCATGCTCCTAAAGAAATTCCCCCTGCCACTTACACAACTGCAGAGAGAGTGAGCATCCCTATAGAGAAGAAAATAAGAGATTTCACATATAAATGCATATTAATGTGTAGAATTGTTTTAAAGCAAATTGCTATACAAGCGTGAAGATATCTTGAGATTTTATCTAAACTAATAACAGTAGCGCTTTAACGGGACAGAAAGAAATAATAGGAAGTTACAAAAGCTCCAGCCCCGATCACTCATTCTCTCATAGTCCCATATAATCCGCAACCCCCCCCCCCCCCCCATAAAGCAAAACATGTTAAAAAGCAAATGGAGGCTGCTGTTTGTCTAATTTTGATCTAATCATTCATTGATAATGTAAACTTAAATAACAACGTTTAGGAATGCACCAGATTTATCACAGTGGCTCATGTAATTAAAAGTATGCCATATATTTAGATTATCTAGTCTAAATTCACACCGTCTATCAATTGTCAAAATGTCAGCATTTATGATGCATTTTAGACATGCCTCCTGTCACTAACAGTAGTGTGAACTGCAATCGCTCTATTGCATAATCAGGGATACAAAAACAGTCCAGAATATGCTTATATACAAAGCAACAACATTGACCATTTACCCAGATAGACCTCAATATTTATAAGTCACTGAGTGTAAGAAAATAAAGGGCTAATTTTAAACGTCTGTCACACCACCTCCCATAGACTTGCATTGCGGGGGCGGGGAGTGACATTCTATGGGGGCAGAGTCACAATGATGTCACGATACTCTGGCTCCGTAGTCGTTACCCGGCAGACTCAGAGGCTGCAGCACTGCGTGCAGCTCCCAAAGGTGGGTGCTGCATGTGAGATTGCGGGGATCCCCAGCAGCGGGACCCCCGCGATCAGACATCTTATCCCCTATTTTTTGGATAGGGGATAAGATGTCTTAGGGCCGGAGAACCCCTTTAATATATGAAAACAATGGTAAGTTTATTGGGTAAGGTGGAAGGCAGATATTTTGAATATACTGAAGCTTGACCCCTAGACAAGCCAAGTGGTTATAAATAATAAAATGTATTCATGAAAATCTTTATGGTAATATACTAATGTATTTTTATGATCTCATTCTCTTTATTAGTAAGAGAATCACTTCAAGAAAATCTCAGCAATGTTTTTGGAACACTGCAGCTATTTTTCCTCCAGTACGATACTGTTTCCTTATTCCTACATATTAAAGGGGTACTCCGGCCCTAATACATCTTATCCCCTATCCAAAGCATAGGGGATAAGATGTCTGATCGTGGGGGGTCCGCCGCTGGGGACTCCTGCAATCTTTCATTCAGCTCCCACCTCTGCGAGCTCTCTGCAGCACTGGAGGTTCCGAGTGTGCAGCGTGACAACCCCTGGGCCAGAGTATCGGGATGTCACGACTCTGCCCCCGTGTGATGTCACGCCCCGCCCCCTACCATAGATTTGCATTGAGGGGGCGGGGTGTGACATCACACGGGGGCGGGGTTGTGACGTCACGATACTCCGGCCCCGTGGTAGGCACTCGGAGCCTCCAGTGTTGTGGAGAGCTCGCAAAGGTGGGTGCTGAATGACAGCGGCGGGACCCCTGCGACCAGCAGCAGGACCCCCGCGATCAGACATCTTATACCCTAACCTTTGGAAAGGGGATAAGATGTATTAGGGCCAGAGTACCCCTTTAAGTTTTCTCTTATTTTTGTTTCCAGATATGGAATCGACGCCTGGAGTGTGAAAGCAGAATGCACAAATATCACTCAGAACTGGTGTGACTTAAGCAATGAAACAACCGATCGTCGTGAACAATATTATGGCAAGGTTGTTATCAATAACCAAGACTGTAAGCTATCTGAGAGATTTGACCCACTAGACAGTGAGTATGCCCATCTTCTCTGTGCTTCTCTATATAAGATGTTGTAGATCGGACACAGCAGAGTGCACATGTACAAGCACAATATGTCAGCACTTTGATTTCTTACTTTGGCTATAGGTTTTACAACCTCCTGCAGTGTCTGCCAAAGCAATTCTCTGTCTGGTTTGCTATCAGCCCTTCTCTGCTCTACTTAAATGGGCACTGTCAGATTCTAAAACATTTTATGTGTTGTACATCTTGGCAAAAAATTAACCTTTCTTATATGTACATGCAGGTGGTGACCACAGACCACTTCTCAGTTGGTTTTATTACCTAATAAATACAGTGCTCTACAGCACTTTACCCACATCCAGCATCTGCCTGTAATTACTGGAAATAAGAGCAGCGCCCTTAAAAGGTCTTTTTTCGCTATACCCACATACCCACATTTCACCACAGACTGTCCAGGAGCTGGCAGATGCTTTAGTCCAGGTCTGGGAGAACATCCCTCAGGAGACCATCCACCACCTCATCAGGAGCATGCCCAGGCATTGTAGGGAGGTCATACGGGCACATGAAGGCCACACACACTACTGAGCCTCATTTTTACTTGTTTTAAAGACATTACATCAAAGTTGGATCAGCCTGTAGTGTGGTTTTCCACTTTGATTTTAAGTGTGACTCCATATCCAGACCTCAATGGGTTAATAAATTTGATTTCCATTGATACATTTTGTGTGATTTTGTTGTCAGCACATTCAACTATGTAAAGACAAAAGTATTCCATAGGATTAGTTCATTCATTCAGATCTAGGATGTGTTATCTTAGAGTTCCCTTTATTTTTTAAACAGTGTACTGCATAAGAAAATTGTATTTGCTTTTTATATAACTCATGGCTTATAAAATGATGGCTTTGTCCAAGCTAAAGCAGAGGCATGGACAAAGTCCAGTAAGTGAGGGTGGGCTAGCACTCCTCACAGACAGGAGAGCGAACAGAGGAGTACTATCAGACAGAAGAGCCCAGAGGAGTACTATGTGACAGGAGAGAGCATGGAGAGAGCACAGAGGAGTACTTTCACACAGGAGAGAGCACAGATGAGTACTATCAGACAGGAGAGAGCACAGAGGAGTACTATCAGAAAGGAGAGAGCACAGAGGAGTCCTATCAGGCAGGATAGAGCACAGAGGAGTGATATCAGACAGGAGAGAGCACAAAGGAGTGCTATCAGACAGGAGAGAGCACAGAGGAGTACTATCAGACAGGAGAGCACAGAGGAGTCCTGTCAGACAGGAAAGAGCACAGAGGAGTACTATCAGACAGGAGAGAGCACAGAGGAGTGCTTTCAGACAGGAGAGAGCACAGAGGAGTCCTGTCAGACAGAAGAGAGCACAGAGGCATACTATCAGACAGGAGAGAGCACAGAGGAGTGCTATCAGACAGGAGAGAGCACAGAGGAGTGCTATCAGACAAGAGAGAGCACAGAGGAGTACTATCAGACAGGAGAGAGCACAGAGGAGTCCTATAAGACAGGAGAGAGCACAGAGGAGTGCTATCAGACAGGAGAGAGCACAGAGGCATACTAGCAGACAGGAGATAACACAAAGGAGTGCTATCAGGCAGGAGAGAGCACAGAGGAGTACTATCAGACAGGAGAGAGCACAGAGGAATACTATCAGACAGGAGAGAGCACAGAGTAGTGCTATCAGACAGGAGAGAGCACAGAGTAGTGCTATCAGACAGGAGAGCACAGAGGAGTACTATCAGACAGGAGAGAGCACAGAGGAGTGCTATCAGATGGGAGAGAGCACAGAGGAGTGCTATCAGACAGGAGAGAGCACAGAGGAGTACTATCAGACAGGAGAGAGCACAGAGGAGTGCTTTCAGACAGGAGAGAGCACAGTGGAGTCCTGTCAGACAGAAGAGAGCACAGAGGCATACTATCAGACAGGAGAGAACACAGAGGAGTGCTATCAGAAAGAGAGAGCACAGAGGAGTACTATCAGACAGGAGAGAGCACAGAGGAGTCCTATAAGACAGTAGAGAGCACAGAGGAATGCTATCAGACAGGAGAGAGCACAGAGGCATACTATCAGACAGGAGAGAACACAGAAGAGTGCTATCAGACAGGAGAGAGCACAGAGGAGTACTATCAGACAGGAGAGAGCACAGAGGAATACTATCAGACAGGAGAGAGCACAGAGGAGTACTATCAGACAGGAGAGAGCACAGAGGAGTGCTAGCCCACCTTCACTTACTGGATGTCAGGATCCTGACTGGTATGCGGAGAGGACACGGGTGGTGGATCCTCTCTGTCAGTGAGGCGATGGTTTGGGCCGTACCAGGGGAACGGAATCTAAGGGGTTACTGGTTTTCACCAGAGCCCGCCACAAAGCTGGATGGACTTGCAGCGGCCGGTAACCCCCAGGTCGTTCCACCCGATAGTGACTCAACTTCACTGACAGCTGAGACAGGCGCGGTACACAGGGACAAGGCAAGACCAAGGTCGGACGTAGCAGAAGGTCTGGGCAGGCAGCAACGGTTCGTAGTCAGGGGCAACGGCAAGGGTCTGGATACACAGGCAATGGAACACACAGAGCGCTTTCACAGGGCACAAGGCAACAAGATCCGGCAGGGACAGGAAGGGGAAGTGGGTTTATATAGTGTAGGGAATGTAAGGAACCAATTGGTCCAGGCACCAATTAATGGTGCACTGGCCCTTTAAATCTGAGAGACCCGGCGTGAGCGCGCCCTATAGAGCGGGGCCATGCGTGCCGGGACTCAGCAGGAGAACGGGGCAGGTGAGAGACACGGGGCGCGATCCGAGAGCAGGCACGTCATACACCTCGGATCGCGTCCCCTCCGGGAACATGGAAGCAGCGCTCGCGGTCAGCGGTGCCGACCGGAGCGCTCCATACAGAAGCACGAGGCGAGCGCTCCGGGGAAGCAGCGGGACCCGGAGCGCTCGGCGTGACACTGGACTTTGTCTATGCCTGTGCTTCAGCTTGGACGAAGCCATGATTTTATAAGACATGATTTCTATAAAAAGGAAATAAAATTTTCTAATGAAGTATATTGGAAAGGTTAATGTTTTGCCAAAATGTTCAACATATAAAAAGTTTTTGTATCTGACAGTGCCCATTTAAGGAACTTCTAAGCTGACTTCTGACCACATTCAAGTTGACAAGTAGTCTGATCACAAATCAGCTTTGAAGTTAGCAGGGTGGGAGTGTGAGATCTGATCAGATTGGGGATCCTGTGCTTCCTCCTTTATCTTTATTGACAGCCTTTTTGGTGTCTGACATCATTGTTTACATAGATAATAAGTTGGAAAAATAGTCCAACACGTTTAACCTAATACCAGCTGCTGTGTCAATACAGAGAAAGGCTGATGCCAATTGCCCCATAACAGACGAAAAATTCTTTCCACTATGGCATTCAGAATAATCCCTGGATGAACGTTGTATCCACATAAATCTAGTATCCATAACTTGTAATATTATATTTTCTTATTAAAACATCTAGGCCACCTTGAACATCATGTGATCATGTGGCAAAGTGTTCCATAGTCTCACTGCTCTTACTGTAAAGAACTCTTACCTGTAATAATGGTGAAACCTTCTTTCCTCTAAAGTAAATGATGCCACCTTCTTATGCTAACCAGCCTAAGTATAAAAAGTAGAAATATCTCAGTAATGTCCATTCCATATTTGTAAATAGTGATCAAATTAACCCTAATTTGTCTTCTCCAAACTAAATAACCTGCCATGGTACTGTAATTCTCCCAAACAAAAAATTTCCAGTCGCCCTACTCTGCATTTGCTTTGGTTTTGCTTACATGCAACATATTTATCATACTATCGCAGGAGGTTGATAAATTTGACACACGTAAGCAAAAAACAATATATTACTTCAGAACACCATTTTGTTTGAGTCCTCCTGTCTTTTGCAACTTTTTTGAATAAAGTCGCAGTTGCGCAAAAAATGTGAGACTTTTGAAAAGTGCTCTCCAAAGGCAGTTTTGTAAGCCAGGTCTGGTATAGAGTGGAAGGGCTTTCGACTTTTTGTTTAACATTTGCACCTGATAAATCCATTACCACTGCAAGTTTAAAACTGAAGTAGAATTTTGCAAGATCGTAGCTTTATGCTTACTGCATAGTTTCATCTTTAAATATTTAAATTCTGCTCTGTAATCCCTCTACAAGGTCATTAATAAACATATTGAAAAGAAGTGGACCCAATACTGACCCCTGCAGTACCCCCACTTGTAACTGTTACCCAACCATTGATACCAAGCCTCTGTTTTCTATCACTGAGCCAGTTGCCTACCAACTTACATATACCCTCCCCTAGTCACAGCATCCTCATTTTATGTACTAATGTTTTGTGTGGCACAGTATGATATGCCTTAGAAAAGTCCAGATATACAACATCCACAGCTTTACCCCGGTCCAATCTATAACTGACCTCCTCATAGATGCTGATCAGATCTGATGACGCATAAACCCATGTTGATGCTGTGTTAGAAGGGGATTTTCATCAAGACATTAAGAAAACCCTCAAAAATTTTACGCACAGCAAATGTTAGACTTACAGGCCTATAGTTGCCAGCAGGGGTAAAACTATAAGGGATGCAGAGGGTGCGGTTGCATTCAGTCCCCAGGAACCTGAGGGGCCCATAAAGTATTTTTTTCCTATAGGAGTAGACCAGTACTATATATGAAGCATTACAGCTGGGGGCCCTCTAACAGTTTTTCTAATGGGCCCAGCATATTCAGATTATGCCACTGGTTTCCGGAATTAAATACTGACACCACATTTGCCAACCACCAGTCCTGTGCAATAATCCCTAACATTATAGAATGTTTAAATATAAAGAAGAAGGGTCTGACTAGCATGGTACCTAATTCCTGCAAAACTCTGGAATGGATGCCACCATGCTGCGATTTGTGTGTTAATGATGATAAGGCCATCTGCACTTGTGTTGGGTTAAACAGGTGAGCTTTTTTGGAGAATTTACATTATCCCTTCTCATGTCATCTGACATTGTTTTTTTTTTTTTTTTTTTAAATAAATACAGTAGAGAAGAAAGCATTTAGTAGATTGGCCTTTTCCTCATCCTTCTACACTATTACACCGGGATTATATTTTAGGAGGCCAACATTTTCAGTTTTTGGGTTCTTCTACTTTGTAGCAATCTTTATCTCTTACAAATTTTTAGTGCCTCCCTGCTACTTACCGTATTTATCGGCATATAACACAATTTTTTTAGGCTAAAATTTTTATCCTAAAGTCTATCTGCGTGTTATACGCCGATAAACCGCTGCAGTTCAATGATTTAAAGCGGGCGCTTTAAATCAATGAACTGCAGCAGCTTTTGCAGGTGTAGAGACCTGCCGTCGCTTCTGGCTTCTCTCCCCCTGCTATCGGCGCCGCTGCCCCTTCTCTCCGCCTGGCTATTGGTGCCGCTGCCCTATTGCCGGCGCCGATAGCCAGGAGGAGAGAAGTGGCGCCGGCAATGGGGCAGCGGCGCCGATAGCCAGGGGGAGAGAAGGGGCAGCGGCACCCATTGCCGGCGCCGCTGCCCCGTTGCCTCCCCCATCCCCGGTTGTATAATTACCTGTTGTCGGGGTCGGGTCTGCGCTGCTTCAGGCCTCCGCTGTGCGTCCCCTGCGTCGTTGCTATGGCGCTGCGCGGCATACACTCATTTACTACATGTGTTTTTTCATTCTTTATTTTAGCTATACTTGATCCTCCAAATGTCAGACTTTTCCTAACTGGTACATCATTAACTATAAATTTGACTCATGTTGTGGAAAATCTCAGTGGTATTTATGATGGATTACAATATGAAATAAATGTTTCTGAAAAACTATATAAAACAGAGGTAAGTCATGATTCAAAACTGCTGTATTATAAGAATAGATTCAGTGGTGACCTTCTACAACTTCACTAATAATTGGGGCCTTTAGGTTTCCCCAAGGTTTGCCAAAAGTATGTGTGTAAAAGTAAAGTGTGTGGACAACCCTCCTAGTTAAGTTCAGGTGTTTCATCCACACTCATTACAAACAAGGAATAAATTCAAGCACACATCCATGCAGTTTTTATTGACAGCCGTAGTATATATAGGTCATAAACTTGTAATGAAGAAATTAGTGACTGTAAATGCAATTTTACACAGCAGTTATGGCTCCTGGACTTGCACTTTAAAGGAAATGTGTAGTCGGAAAATGACCTACTGTTCAAATCAGGTTTTTATGTTTATCCTATTTTTTTTTTATAATTTATAGAATGCTCACTATATTTTAATCCTGAAATTTAGTTTCTATTAAGGTCACTAGGTCTAAAACTAAGCTGAGATTTCTTGTTCTGTACAGATCATTTCCCAGTAATAAGGTCAGTGAAAGCGGGCACCAATTGAGAGATTACACTGGATCCCCACCATTCCCAGCAAATATTAGCATCCCCTCCCTGTAGCATGACCTCTGAAAAAGGTCACAGAGAATGCTCAATATCATCTTCAAGACAACTAAATGGCACAGGTCCTGTCTATTGCTGCCTATGATCCATGGGTCCTGGTGTTAAGCATATTACTAAATGCTGTTAGAGACAGCTCAGACAAGATTGCAGCCCGTGTAATAATGTACAATAAAAATAAAAACAAAAAAACATATTAAAAAAGGACAAATTTAGGTATCTGGGTCTAATCAGGAAAAGAAAATCTAGGCGACACATTCCCTTTTAGCAGTGCCCAATCTAGGTGCAGCCTGCAATTATCAGTGAATAAAAAGCGCTAGTGGTCATAAAGTAAATGCCTAGTGTAAGAGCGCCTGAAATGTGTCAATGGATAGCACATATGCCACAAATCAGTGTGTAATATATCTTAAAATATTTAAGCTGTTAGAAATTACTGCCCAACGGTAAGTGCTGTTATTGGGACGTGAAAGCGCTGAAGCCCGAGACAAGTAAAAATCACCTATCCACTGTTGCATCACTTGCTACGCAGTTCCAAACTGCCTTCGGAATTGACATCAGCCCAAGAACTGTGCATAGGAACCTTTATGTTTGGGCTTGAATGGTTCAGCATTTGCACCCAAGCCTAAGAGCACAGTACACATGCCAAGTACTCCATCATTAGACCCTGGAGCAGTAGATATGTGTTTTCCTGGAGTGATGAATTACATTTCACTAGCAGTCTGATGGACCAAGTGTTCATTCTTTCTGCAGACACTGCACGGTATGCATAGCCGTCTATGAGACTGCGCATTCCTGTGCGGTCCCCAGAGTTTGTGGAATGTTCCCACGGTGATTCTCTGTGTGGACATTCCGTAGTGTGAACATAGCCTCACAGTGTGATGTAAAATTTAATGGGTGAAAGATAATCAGGCTGTTTCCCTTTTGGGCTTGGGCTACTTCCTTTAGCGTAACATTAATGCTACAGCATACAAAGACATTTTAGGCAGTGATATGCTTCTGTTTGTGGCAACAGTTTGGAGAAGACCACTTTCTGTTCCAGGATAACTGAGAGTCTTTCCATTGAATGAGTTCTATTAGAAAAGTAAAGTTTGACATGGAGGATCTGAAGTGGCCTTCACAAAACCCTAACCTCAATCCCATCAAACACCTTTGGCCTGGACTAACTCACCAACTGCAAATTAAACTTTTTAGCCCAACATCACTGTTTGACCTTACAAAAATGATTTGGCCTACTGAGGTCTAATTCCCATAGGCATCCTTTGTAATCTTGAGTACAGCCTTCTCAGGACAGTGGAGGCTGTTATAGCTGCAAAGGGGGACCCAACTCCATGTTAGTAGTGTGTAGTGTGAAAGGGGCCAAAAATCTACAATACATTCAGAAGGTCTTCAGACCCTTTAAATATTTTTCACATTTTGTTATGTTGTGGCCTTGTGCTAAAATAAAATAAAAATTCAAGCTTTCCCCAATTGACCTACACTCAAACCCCATAATGAGAATGTAAAAAAAATTTTTTGAAATGTTTCCAATTTTCTCTAAAAAGGAAACAGTTAAGTTTTGCATGAACATAAGTATTCAGACCCTTTACTAAGACATTTAAAATTTAACTGCAGTGGCTTTCCATTTCTTCTGGTCATCCTTGAGATGCTTCCGAACTTTGATTGAAGTCCATCTCAGCTAACAGATACAGGATTGTGTGGAGACACAGATCTGGAGAAGGGTACAAAAAAAGTTTTTGCTGCACTGAAAGTTTCCAATAGCACCGTGACCTCCATTATTCTTATTATTCTACTTTCCTAGAGCTGGCCATCCCACAAAACTAAGTAATCGAGGAAGAAGGACCTTGGTAAGAGAGATGACCAAGCACCCAATGGTCCCTTTGGTGCAGCTCCAAAGATTCTTTGTGCAGATGGGAGAAACGTCCAGAAGGTGAACCATCACTACAGCACTCCACAATCTGGGCTTTATGGAGGATAGGCTAGAAAGAAGCCTCTCCTCAGTGCAAGACATATGAAAGCCCATTTGAAGTTTGCTAAAAGCACCTAAAGGATTCTCAGAGAGAATGTGAGAAACAAGATTCTCTCGTCTGATAAAACTAAGGTTTTCTGGTCTCAATTCTAAGCGTCATGTCTGGAGACCAGATACTGCTCATCACCTGCCCAATACATCCCTACAGTAAAGCACGTTGATGGCGGCATCATAATGTTGAAGTGTTTTTCAGCAGTTGGAATAAAGAGACTGGTCAGGGCTAAGGGAAAGTTATTTGGAGTACAGCTTTCCCTCAAGCCTGACCAGTACAGCGATATTCTAAATAAAATTCTGATCCAGAGTGCTCTGGACCTCAGACTAGGCTGAAGAACTTCCAACAAAACAATCAAGGAGATTTATCAAAACCTGTGTAAAAGAAAAAAAAAGAGGTGCAGTTGCCCATGGCAACCAATCAAATTGCTTCATTAATTTTTTTGGATGCTTTTTTTTATTTATGAAAGAAGAAATCTGATTGGTTGCTGATTGGTCTGCACAGGTTTTGATAAATCTCCCTCTATGACCCTAAGCTCACAGCCAAGACAACACAGTAGTAGGCCTCATCCATCCTGGCAGAGCTAAAGAGGACCTGCGGAGAACAATGGCATAAAATCCCCAAATCCAGGTGTGAGAAACCTTGTGGCATCTTACCAAGAGGAGGCTTATATTGCTGCCATAGGTGCTTCAACTAAGTACTGAGTAAAGGGTCTGAATACTTCTGTCAATGCAATATTTTAGTTTTGCCTTTTCAATAAATTAGCAAATATTTTTAACATTCTATTTTCACTTTGTCATTATGGGGTATTGAGGGAAGAATGATGGGGAAACAAGATTTTTTTTTAAGCACAACATAAAATAGTAAATATTAAAATAGTGAAAGGATCTGAGGAATTGTGGGAACAAATTAGTTCCCACAATCACAAGTTATCCTGTCCACTCAGTATAGGGGGATAACAGTCTGATCTGAGGATGGGGGGGGGGGGGGGGGGGGGGTTGATCCCCACGATCAAAAGGTTATCCCTGGGTATAGGGTATTGATTACTTGCATTTGTGGAAGGAATACCCCTTTAACTTATAGGCATGTTGTTAAGTAATATATAAAGTGAGAGGAATAATTTTTTTTTAAATTTAGAACTCATATTATACGATAGAAAATATAGATCTACAAAGAAAACACTGCGTATCTGCAAAATTGTCTTGGTTCAGATCTGCTACTACCTTTTCGAACAAAACATGTATAGGGGCAAAAGCAGGTAAGCTGAAATGTTAAAAAAAAATGTAATATCTTCCTATGAATTTGATTTTGTTATGAAGACACGGTCTGTTCACATGCTTTATTAGAACATGTACAATTTATTAATTGAGTTCTCACAATAGGGTCTCTACTATATTAACCAGAAAGGAGAATCATTCTGTAAGAGAGGTTCCCTTGGCTTCTTCGTGCATTATATTAACAATCTTCCATGTGAATGATGGTTCTGTTATCGTACAGTCACTTCCCTGGCAATATGTATGCTGGTATCTTGCTTGAATTGGGCTTTGTTGCAGATTTCTGTTGCGCAACTTATTGGCAGATGTACTTTTCATAGAGAATTCTGAAGGGCCACGGCTCCTCAACTTCTGTAACAATGCTTTGAGGGTGTCCACCTGTATCTTTGGTGTCCCTTCTCCTTGTTACCTCTCTGTGTTCTGCAGGCCGAACCTGAGCCTCCGCTTTCTAGGAGCTAGAGAACATATCTGCAGCAGTGCCTTGACCCAACAGAGCATCCGGGGTATGGATATGGGGTCCCGCTGGAAACATTTTAGATATTAATGAAACTGACACAAACTAACTTTTTTTTATTATTATTATTATTTTCTAACCCCATCCTACCCTTCCCCTGCCACCCCAAGCGGCACTGGAAATGAGAGAGGAGAATATATATATATATATATATTTTATATTACTTATTTTAGTATGTCCACAAAATCAACTTTTTCTTCTATTGACATTGTCATTATCCATTTGTCCCATACTGCATGACATTTTTCAAGCCTCCTTTTTTACTGCATGCCAAAATTCCAGATTGTTTATATTTCTGACTGTCCCCATATATTCATTTGATCCTATATTTTCCTTACTCATCCATTTTCTAGATATCAGCAGTCTCAAAATAAAAATCAATTTGATCGCTAGCTCTTTACACTTAATCAGTTCCATCATACCCAATAGCCAAATTTTGAGATTTTCTATCAACTTAATTTGCAGTTTTTTTCAAATTCTTTTATCACCTGGTACCATAACTTTTGAACCTGGGGACATCTGTAGTACATACAGTGGGGCAAAAAAGTATTTAGTCAGCCACCAATTGTGCAAGTTCTCCCACTTAAAAAAAAAAGAGAGAGGCCTGTAATTTTCCTCATAGATATACCTCAACTATGAGAGACATAATGAGAAAAAAAATCCATAAAATCACAGTCTGATTTTTTTAAATATTTTTTTTGCAAATTATGGTGGAAAATAAGTATTTCTGGCTCTCACTGACCTGTAACTTCTTTTTTAACCCCTTCCCTCTTTGGTGATTTTTCATTTTTGCACTTTTGTTTTTTCCTCCTCACCTTCTAAAAATCATAACACTTTCAATTTTCCACCTAATAATTGATATGAGGGCTTGTTCTTTGTGCCAACAATTTTACTTTATAATCATTAATAATTTCACTACAAAATCTATGGCAAAACCAGAAAAAAATTATTTGTAGGGCTTCTGTTTCTACGCAGTGCAGTTTTCGGTAAAAATTGCATATAATATTTATTCTGTAGGTTCATACAGTTGCAGGGATATGCAATTTATATAGGTTTGATTTTATTTTACTACTAAACAAAATTATAACTACATGCACCAAAATTAATACGTTGAAAAATTTCCTCTTCTGACCCCTATAACTTTTTTATTTTTCCGTATAAGGGGCAGTATGAGTGCAAATTTTTTGTGCCATAATCTGATGTTTTTATCAGTACCATTATTGTTTTGATCGGACTTTTTGATCACTTTTTATTCATTTTTTATGGTATGAAAAGTGACCAAAAATATGCTATTTTGGAATTTGGAATTTTTTTACGTGTACGCCATTGACCATGCAGTTTAATTAACAATATATTTTTATAGTTCCGACATTTATGCACACGGCGATACCACATATGTTTATTTTTATTTACACAGGTTTTTTTTTAAATGGGAAAAGGGGCGAGTCAAACTTTTATTAGGATAGGGGTTAAATCACATTTATTAACACTTTATTTTCACTCCCATAGGGGACAATAACATTGCACACCGATTTCCTATACTGATCACTGGCATTGGCACATGACATTGATCAGTATTATTGCCGCTCTACTGCTCCTGCCTGTATCTCAGGCACGGAGCAGTCATTCAGTGATCGGACAGCGAGGCGGCAGGTAGGGATCCTCCTTGCTTGATCACCGCGTCTAAAGGTTTAATGCTAGACATCAGCCCGATCGGCAATGTCCGGCATTATTCGTGGGTCCCGGTTTCTTATAGCAACCGGGACCCACCAGGTATAATGAGCGCTCACCTCCTGAGTGGGTGTCGTATCTCGGGAGCTGCAGATGGACGTTCATAAACATCCATTTGCGGCAAAAGGTTAAAAGTCTCTTCTGTCCTCCACTCGTTACCTGCATTAATGGCACCTGTTTGCACTTGTTATCTTTATTTAAAAGACACCTGTCCACAACCTCAAACAGTCACACTCCAAACTCCACTATGGCCAAGACCAAAGAGCTGTCAAAGGACACCAGAAACAAAATTGTAGACCTGCAACAGGCTGGGAAGACTGAATCTGCCATAGGTAAGCAGCTTGGTGTGAAGAAATCAACTGTGAGAGCAATTATTAGAAAATGGAAGACATACAAGACCACTGATAATCTCCCTAGATCTGGGGCTCCACGCAAGATCTCACCCTGTGGTGTCAAAATGATCACAAGAGCGGTGAGCCTGGTCCCGGGACTCGCGGTGTGGGACGTTCCCGCACACGTGTCCCGGGCGTTGCTAGGGGCAATGCTCCGGCCATTCTGTCCAGCCGTGAGCGCCCCTCGTCTAGTGCCTGCGGCAGCTCACTTACCTCCTGCTGTCCCCGTTCTACCTGTTTCTGTGCTTGGCTAGAACGTGCACCCCCTTCCTTTAGGGCGCGCATGCGTCGGCGTTGCTGGACTTTAAGGGCCAGTATGCCCATAACTGGTCACCTGCTGGGCGGACTCTATATTAGTCCGGCACTTCCCTATCATGGTGTTGGATCTTCGTGCTTAGTGCCCTAGAGAAAGCTTTTCATTTGTGTGCCATATTAGTGTTCCTGACCTCCAGCCTGTTGCCTGACCTTGCTCCTTTGCCACCTGCCTCCTGACCTTGTGCCTTTGACCCGATTACGCTCCTTTACCGCCAGCCTTCTGACCGGTGCTTCGTCCTGACAATGCTAACCATCTGTGCCAAGTTCCATCTGGGCAACCTGTGTGGACGGATCGTGCCAGAGGTAGAGACCTGGGTTACCATCAGTAAAACACTACACCGCCAGGGACTCAAATCTTGCAGTACCAGATGTGTCCCCCTGCTTAAGCCAGTACATGTCCGGGCCTGTCTGAAGTTTGCTAGAGAGCATTTGGATGATCCAGAAGAGGATTGGGAGAATGTCATATGGTCAGATGAAACCAACTGTGGAATTTTTGGGTAAAAACTCAACTTGTCGTGTTTGAAGGAGAAAGAATGCTGAGTTGCATTCAATGAACACCATACCTACTGTGAAACATGGGGGTGGAAACATCATGCTTTGGGGATGTTTTTCTGGCAAGGGACCAGGACGACTGATCAGTGTAAAAGAAAAAAAATGAATGGGCCAGGTATCGTGAGATTTTGAGTGAAAAACTCCTTTCATCAGCAAGGGCATTGAAGATGAAACGTGGATGGGTCTTTCAGCATGACAATGATCCCAAACACACCGCCCGAGTAAAGAAGGAGTGGCTTCGTAAGAAGCATTTCAAGGTCCTGGAGTGGCCAGTCTCCAGATAGAACCCCATAGAAAACCTTTGGAGGGAGTTGAAAGTTTGTGTTGCCCAGAGAATGCCCCAATACATCACTTCTCTAGAGGAGATCTGAATGGAGGAATGGGCCAAAATACCAGCAACAGTGTGTGAAAACCTTGTGAAGACTTACAGAAAACATTTGACCTCTGTCATTGCCAACAAAGGGAATATAACAAAGTATTGAGATGAACTTTTGTTATTGACCAAATACTTATTTTCCACCATAATTTGCAAATACATTGTTTAAAAGTCAGATGTGATTCTATGGATTTTTGTTTCTCATTATGTCTCTCATAGTTGAGGTATACCTATGATGAAAATTACAGGCCTCTCTCATCTTTTTAAGTGGGAGAACTTGCACAATTGGTGGCTGACTAAATACTTTATTGCACCACTGTATGGGCAAAGTCAGCCTCTACTTCTCCACATTTAGGACAGCAATATTATTTTCCTTTTGGTTAGTTTCTTGGGTGTATAGTATAACCTATAATTAATAAACAATTGTGTTACTCTATGATTCCTATTCCTTAACCCATGTTTCCCCCCATTTCCAAATAACTTTCCATTCTTCCTTACTTATTTCTTCTAAATCTTTATCCCATCTGGCACACGACATCATGCTAATCTGTTCCAGCCAAAACTCTTGGGCAGAACCTGCAACACAAACATATTAGTATTAGGCTCTGCACTTTTCCAGCATAATCCTCCCCTTTTCCCTACAAATGACCCCTCCAAACCCAATGCCACCAGCCTTGCCACAACGCACAAGGGGGAGATTTATCAAAACTTGTGCAGAGGAAAAGTTGCCCAGTTGCCCATAGCAACCAAACAGCATGCTTCTTTAGGGATAGGGGATAAGATGTCAGATCACTGGGGTCCCACTGCTGGGGATCCCCAGGTTCTCCACTGCGGCACCCCACTATCATTACTGCAGAGGGCGAGTTCGCTCTGCACGTAATGACGGGCAATACAGTGGTCCCTCAACATACGATAATAATCCGTTTCAAATGAACCATCGTTTGTTGAAACCATCTTATGTTGAGGGATCCGTGCAATGTAAAG
Source organism: Hyla sarda (assembly GCF_029499605.1). Classification (NCBI taxonomy): domain Eukaryota; kingdom Metazoa; phylum Chordata; class Amphibia; order Anura; family Hylidae; genus Hyla; species Hyla sarda. The sequence goes on along the minus strand of NC_079191.1, from coordinate 270,785,862 downwards.
TATAGGAAGTTGTACTCACCTGTCCCCGCGGCTCCGGACCATCACCACTCATCACCGCTGCCCTGGATGTCGCCCTCCATCGCTGTCACCGCGGGTGTGGTGTCCCCGATGCTCCGGACATTTTTTCCCCCGGGATCCTCGCTCTCGTGATGGCGACGATGGAGAGCGCCGGTGATGGAGGGGATACCAAAGAGGAGCTCCGGAGCCACACGGACAGGTAGAGAGCCCCCCACCATCACCGGAGCACACGGGGCACCGAAGCAGTCAGTGCTGCCGGATAGTCGTTTATGCGATTGCCCCGACATACAAAAGCATCGTATGTTGATGCTACCTTCAACATGCGATGGCCTCTGAGAGGCCATCGCATGTTGAAATTATCGTATGTTGGGGCCATCGTAGGTCAGGGGGTCACTGTACAGGGACCGGAGCATCATGACGTCACTGCCCGCCCCCTCAATACAAGTCTATGGGAGGGGGCGTGGCAGCCCTTTGGATGGGGGATAAGATGTCTAGGGGTGGAGTACCCATTTAAATACTGCTGCCAGCTTTATTCTTCCTGCCAGTCCTCTAATGTTCCATACCAAAATATTTATCATTTATAAACAAACAACAAAAATTAAAAATAAAAAGACAAAAAAAGACAAAACAAAAAAAATTATAAAATTGATTACACAGAAAGTAGCATTAATAGTAGTATTAATAGTAGTATTAGCAAAATCAGCAGATTCTATCCTAACTTTATGCATTACACCATTCAATCCTATGGATACACAAACTAACTTGAACTAACTGCATTGCAGGAGAAAAAAAATAACTATGTCTAACATAACACAATATATTAAGGTCAGATGAGGCAATGGGAATATAGGTCTCCTTTACCCACCCACAAGCACACTTGCATCTCACCCTGATCTTCCCCCTAACGGCTGTTAGGAGAGGAGAGATCAGATCCAAAGGAGAGATTAGACACATAGGAGAGATTAGACCCAAAGTCCTTCTCCTCCACATCACCAGGAGTGTCTGCAACCAAACCTCATGGCTGTTATTCTGGGTATGGCAAAGGGTGTAGGCCAGGGGAGAGGAGCTTCAGGTTTACCCTTACACCACCTTTAACAAGGTCAGTCCAGCTGTAGTTTCACCTACTGCTCACAGATGCTGTGGTCACTGCTCAGCTCATTTGTTGGGGCAGCCATCTACTGGACACTTCAGGTAATGCAGAATAGTGGCAGAATAATCCCAGGGGGTTACACTTACAACTGCAAAAAATACTACATTATCCTTTGAGTAGGTTATCAATGTTTGATCAGTGGTGTCTGACTCTCAGGGACCCCTCTGATAGAGCTGTCCTGGCACACTTAAATAAGACTTACTCACAACTGTGTGTACAGTAAAGCTTGCTTGGGGAAACATGAAGCGGCCTGTACTTTGATGGTCAGCAGAGGAACTGGGGGTCAAACCCTACTGATCAAACTTTCCTGGCTTATACCCTATCAATGCTTTTAATGGCTAAATGTAACATAAACTTAGAGCATATGTTACAAGTGTAACATAGTGGCCATGTGCTAGTTATATTTTTAAGTTCTTATTTTAGAACCCATAACTCCTTTGGTGCAAAATACAGGCGGCAATTGGGCCAAAAGAGTCTGTAATTTGCATAGAATGAGGGAAACCGACAGGGCTCAGTGGACTCTATTAACTACAATGAGATCTGTTGGGTTTCTGTCACGATGTAATTCTACTGGACAAATATCATTGCATTCTGCTGGATCTTTGACAGAATTTGCAATAGAAGATCCAAATGGAACCTCACAGAAGTAAATACAGCTACATCTACAAAAATATGGCTGTTGTACAACTCATCTGTGGCAGTAATAGATGCTGGATTTGTCCACTTGTTCAATTAGAGGACACATTGGAACAGTGCAACAGAATGTATACCATAGCTGTATGCAGTTTTAGGCCTATATAGGTGCATCATTCTGCCATTTAAGCCCTTTTTTTTTTTTTTAACAAAAATGATGAAGAGTATTTTGATGTATATATGGGACAATCGCATTCCTAAAGAACATACTTTAACCCCTTAAGGACCGGAGGTTTTTCCGTTTTTGCATTTTCGTTTTTTGCTCCTTGCCTTTAAAAAATCATAACTCTTTCAAATTTACACCTAAAAATCCATATGATGGCTTATTTTTTGCACCGCCAATTCTACTTTGTAATGACGTCAGTCATTTTGCCCAAAAATCTATGGTGAAGCGGGAAAAAAAATCATTGTGCGACAAAATTGAAAAAAAAACGCTGTTTTGTAACTTTTGGGGGCTTCCGTTTCTACGTAGTACATTTTTCGGTAAAAATGACACCTGATATGTATTCTGTAGGTGCATACGATTAAAATGATACCCTACTTATATAGGTTTGATTTTGTCGGACTTCTGGAAAAAATCATAACTACATGCAGGAAAATTAATACGTTTAAAATTGTCATCTTCTGACCCCTATAACTTTTTTATTTTTTCGTGTATGGGGCGGAATGAGGGCTCATTTTTTGCGCCGTGATCTGAAGTTTTTAACGGTACCATTTTTGCATTGATAGGACTTATTGATCACTTTTTATTCATTTTTAAATGATATAAAAAGTGACCAAAAATGCACTATTTTGGACTTTTTTTGCGCGCACGCCATTGACCGAGCGGTTTAATTAATGATATATTTTTATAATTCGGACATTTCCGCACGCGGTGATACCACATATGTTTATTTTTATTTTTATTTACACTGTGTTTTTTTTTTTATTGGAAAAGGGGGGTGATTCAAACTTTTAATAGGGGAGGAGTTAAATGATCTTTATTCACTTTTTTTTTCCACTTTTTTTTTGCAGTGTTATAGGTCCCATAGGGACCTATAACACTGCACACACTGATCTTCGATGTTGATCACTGGTTTCTCATAGGAAACCAGTGATCAACGATTCTGCCGGATGACTGCTCATGCCTGGATCTCAGGCACTGAGCAGTCATTCGGCGATCGGACAGCGAAGAGGCGGGAAGGGGCCCTCCCGCTGTCCTGTCAGCTGTTCGGGATGCCGCAATTAGCCGCCGCTATCCCGAACAGCCCGACTGAGCTAGCCGGGAACTTTCACTTTCACTTTTAGCCGCGCGGCTCAGCTTTGAGCGCGCGGCTAAAGGGTTAATAGCGCTCGGCGCCGCGATTAGAGGCGGGTCCCGGCTTCACTATGATGCCGGGCCCGCCATGATATGACGCGGGGTTACTGTGTAACCCCGCGTTATATCAGAAGAGCAGGACCAAGGACGTACCGGTACGTCCTTGGTCCTTAAGGGGTTAAAGGGGTACTCCGGTGGAAAACATTTTTTTTTTTAAATCAACTGGTGCCAGAAAGTTAAACAGATTTGGAAATGACTTCTATTAAAAAATGTTCACCCTTCCAGTCCTTTTTAGAAGCTGTATGCTACAGAGGGAATTATTTTCTTTTTTTAATTTCTTTTTTTGTCTTGTCCACAGTGCTCTCTGCTGACACCTCTGTCTGCGTCAGGAACTGTCCAGAGCAGAATAGGTTTGCAATGAGGATTTTCTACTGCTCTGGACAGTTCCTCATACGGACATCAGGTGGCCGCAGAGAGCACTGTGGACAAGACAAAAAAGAAAAGAATTCCCTCTGTAGCATACAGCTGCTAAAAAGTTCTGGAAGGGTAAAGATTTTTTTAATAGAAGTAATTTACAATTCTAAGAAGAAAAAGAGGGGTTGGTGCAGTTTCTTTTATTTTTATTTTTTTATTTTTTTTTAAACTACTATCCTTGAGGTTTGGGTTATTTTTTCACAACATAATTTACAATTCTGTTTAACTTTCTGGCACCAGTTGATTTAATAAAACATTTTTTCCATTGGAGTACCCCTTTAAGCATGCCTCTAGCCAACAGAATTCTTAGGCTGGGTTCACATTAGCCTAATTTATACATATTTTTACATGACAGCTTATGACAGCTAGAAGTCTGGCCCTCCCTTGGTCTGATGACCCAAACTGATGTTTGTCATGTAGGAGCATTTTCTTTTGTAAATGTTTATCCTGGAGCCCAATTGTCATGTGGATAAATCCTTAGCATTTCAATCTGAATATATAACTGGTATAAATACCTTTGCATGGTTAGTGTGTTGAAGTTAAAGGGGTACTCTGCTGCTCAGCATTTGGAACAAACTGTTCCGAACGCTGGAGCCGGCACCAGGAGCTCGTGAATTTATAGCCCCGCCTCCTCATGACATCACACCCTGCCCCCTCAATGAAAGTCTATGGAAGGGGGCGTGATGGCTGTCACGCCCCTCCCATAGACTTGCATTGAGGGGGTGGTGCTTGAAATAATGAGGGGGCGGGGCTATGAAGTCACAAGCTGCCGACTCCAACGTTCGGAACAGTTTGTTCCAAACGCTGAGCAGCGGAGTACCCCTTTAAGAAACTTGCAGATTTGTTTTTGTTACAGACCAGACCCCTGAAGAGAGAGGAAAAATAATGCTTTATATTTTGGGAGTCATACTGGTATTATTTACAGTTTCTGGTGTAGGATACGGTGTCCATAAATATGTTCACGTTGGTAACCTACAGCAACCACAAATTCTTGTAAGTATTCTACGTCTATGACTATATTCTAGCCTATGTTTAGTATTCAGGTTTACTTTTTTTTACCAGATTTTCTGGGGTTCACCCTTCTGCTCCATTGCATAAAATATTACCCAGTTAGTTTTATGAATATCATTATTGGGATAATAATAATATATTTATTATTATTATTACTGGGTTGTGTGATTGTTCTGATAATATTATTTCAGAACAATACTTTCTTCCTCTCCCAGTTACATCCATGTGCCCTAGCATATAGATAAGGGTTGTCTAGTGCTCATAACCCCTATTTCTCTTGGATAAGTGAAATATAGTAGCAGGGACAGATTAAGAGAATCATGAGCCTGGTGCTGAAGATTGTGATGGGCCTAGAAATGTGAGGAAATGGTGGTGGAGCGTGACCACTGACAGCTCCCGATCCACCATGCTATAGTACAGGAGGGGCAACAATCCCTGGATCTGCCACTGGCAGCACAGAGGTGATAGAGCAGGGGTCTCAAACTCAAATTATCTGGGGCCACTGGAGGTAGCAGCTGGGTGAGGCTGGGTCGCATGCGCCCCTTACATATAATGCCCCCATCATGCGCCCCTTACATATATTGCCCCCATCATGGGCCCCTCATCATCCACCTGCAACACCCCCCACCAGAAGTAGCACCACCATCATCTACCAGCAACCCCGCCCCCCATTCCCCCTTCCCCTGTGTGGTAATAGCATGAGCTTATGGATGATGGAGGTGCTATTCTGGGGGGGGGGGGGGGGGAGCATTAGGCAGGCAGCAGTTTCCCCACATTAGGAAGGTAGCATGTTCCCCACATTAGGTAGGTAGCAGTTTCCCCACATTAGGTAGTAGCAGTTTTCCCACATTAGGTAGTAGCAGTTTTCCCACATTAGGTAGTAGCAGGCTCCCCACATTAGGTAGTAGCAGGTTCCCCACATTAGGTAGTGGCAGGTTCACCACATTAGGTAGTGGCAGGTTCACCACATTAGGTAGAGGCAGGCTACCCACATTAGGTAGAGGCAGGTTCCCCACATTAGGTAGAGGCAGGTTCCCCACATTAGGTAGAGGCAGGTCCCCACATTAGTAGTAGCAGGTTCCCCACATTAGGTAGTAGCAGGCTCCCTACATTAGGTAGGTAGCATGTTCCCCACATTAGGTAGTAGTAGGTTCCCCACATTAGGTAGTAGCAGGCTCCCCACATTAGGTAGCAACAGGCTCCCCACATTAGCTAGCAGCAGGCTCCCCACATTTGGTAGTAACAGGTTCCCCACATTAGGTAGCAGCAGGCTCCCCAAATTAGAAGCAGGTTCCCCACATTAGATAGTAGCAGGCTTCACACATTAGGTAGAAGTAGGCTCCCCACATTAGGTAGTAGCAGGTTCCCCACATTAGGTAGTAGCAGGTTCCCCACATTTGGTAGTAGCAGGCTCCCTACATTATTTAGATAGCATGTTTTTCCCTCACATTAGGTAGTAGCAGGTTCCCCACATTAGGTAGTAGCAGTTTTCCCACATTAGGTAGTAGCAGGTTCCCCACATTAGGTAGTAGCAGGTTCCCCACATTAGGTAGTGGCAGGTTCCTCACATTAGGTTGTGGCAGGTTCCCCACATTAGGTTATGGCAGGTTCCCCACATTAGGTAGTGGCAGGCTACCCACATTAGGTAGAGGCAGGTCCCCACATTAGGTAGAGGCAGGTTCCCCACATTAGGTAGAGGCAGGTCCCCACATTAGTAGTAGCAGGTTCCCCACATTAAGTAGTAGAAGGCTCCCCACATTAGGTAGCAACAGGCTCCCCACATTAGGTAGCAGCAGGCTCCCCACATTAGGTAGCAGCAGGCTCCCCACATTTGGTAGTAGCAGGTTCCCCACATTAGGTAGTAGAAGGCTCCCCACATTAGGTAGCAAAAGGCTCGCCACATTAGGTAGCAGCAGGCTCCCCACATTAGGTAGCAGCAGGCTCCCCACATTTGGTAGTAGCAGGTTCCCCACATTTGGTAGTAGCAGGTTCCCCACATTTGGTAGTAGCAGGTTCCCCAAATTAGGTAGAAGCAGGTTCCCCACATTAGATAGTAGCAGGCTCCACACATTAGGTAGAAGCAGGCTCCCCACATTAGGTAGTAGCAAGTTCCCCACATAGGTAGTAGCAGGTTCCCCACATTAGGTAGTAGCAGGTTCCCCGCATTAGGTAGTAGCAGGTTCCCCAGATTAGGTAGTAGCAGGCTCCCCACATTAGGTAGTAGCAGGTTCCCCACATTAGGTAGTAGCAGGTTCCCCACATTAGGTAGTAGCAGGCTCCCCACATTAGGTAGTAGCAGGTTCCCCACATTAGGTAGTAGCAGGCTCCCCATATTAGGAAGTAGCAGGCTCCCCACATTAAGTAGTAGCAGGTTCCCCACATTAGGTAGTAGCCGGCTCCCCACATTAGGTAGTAGCAGGTTCCCCACATTAGGTAGAAGCAGGTTCCCCACATTAGGTAGTAGCAGACTTCCCACATTAGGTAGTAGCAGGTTCCCCACATTAGGTAGTAGAAGGTTCCCCACATTAGGTAGTAGCAGGTTTCCCACATTAGGTAGTAGCAGGTTCCCCACATTAGGTAGTAGCAGGCTCCCCACATTAGGTAGTAGCAGGTTCCCCACATTAGGTAGTAGCAGGTTCCCCACATTAGGTAGTAGCAGGCTCCCCACATTAGGTAGTAGCAGGTACCCCATATTAGGTAGTAGCAGGCTCCCCACATTAGGTAGTAGCAGGTTCCCCACATTAGGTAGTAGCAGGTTCCCCACATTAGGTAGTAGCCGGCTCCCCACATTAGGTAGTAGCAGGCTCCCCACATTAGGTAGTAGCAGGTTCCCCACATTAGGTAGCAGCAGGTTCCCCACATTAGGTAGTAGCAGGTTCCCCACATAAGGTAGTAGCAGGTTCCCCACATTAGGTAGAAGCAGGTTCCCCACATTAGGTAGTAGCAGACTTCCCACATTAGGTAGTAGCAGGTTCCCCACATTAGGTAGTAGAAGGTTCCCAACAACAGGTAGTAGCAGGCTCCCCACATTAGGTAGTAGCAGGTTCCCCACATTAGGTAGTAGCGGGTTCCCCACGTTAGGTAGTAGCAGGTTCCCCACATTAGGTAGAAGCAGGCTCCCCAAATCAGGTAGTAGCAGGTTCCCCACATTAAGTAGTAGCCGGTTCCCCACATTAGGTAGAAGCAAGTTCCACACATTAAGTAGTAGCAGGCTTCCCACATTAGGTAGTAGCAGGTTCCCCACATTAGGTAGTAGCAGGCTCCCCACATTAGGTAGTAGCAGGTTCCCCACATTAGGTAGTAGCAGGTTCCCCACATTAGGTAGAAGCAGGCTCCCCAAATTAGGTAGTAGCAGGTTCTCCTCTCTGCCCGGCGGCCTGACAAATGACGTCACTGACATCCTGCGCGGGTCTGCGGAAAGGACGTCACATGCGCGACGTCCCTCATCAGACTCGGGCCGGCCAACCGGAGACCAGGAGGAGGAGGGCGGGGTAAGTGAAGTCTTCTGGCATGTAGCGCTGCTCGCCTGAAGCAGGGTTAAATGCCTGAAGAAGTTACCTGCCCAGCTCCCGGAACTGCATGTCCTGGGCGTCGGGCAATACAAATTTCACATACCGCAAACTTTTGTTCCGCGGGCCATTTCTGGGAGTTTGAGGCTTGATTGTTGTGGGCGCCAGTCGGTCTGTGCAGGCCGTTTGTGCGTCCGCTCCATCCGCCCCTACGTTAATCCGGCCCTGTATAGTAGGCAGAAAAAGAAGACTAACATGCTATAAAGGAGACCATTGTAAGAACTGTGTTAATGTGTCTGTTTTTTCTGTTTTAGAATCTAACATCCAACAATAACAACAATTTAGTCTTTGTTGATGCGCATAACATAACAATAAACGTCATCACAATTGAGTCTGGTAAGTCAAATGAGCAAAGCACCATGATGGCTGAAAAAAACGATAAAACACAGGTGAAGGAAGATTTTTACTTCACAAATGATGGATATGATGTCAGTCACAGTTCAGGAGTTCCAGAAGATGAGGACATTGGCTATATCAGTCTTCTGGAACAAGTGCCAGCTACTAGACCACACGTGTCACCATATGACATGCCACATAATATTCTAGAAACACCTGCTAAACCATCAATGGCTTCATCACTTATTATAAACAAGGAAGGGGATCAATACGGTCGTATCAAATGCAATAAAACTATTACATCCATTCAAGAGAAGAATACGGTAGAAGCTTTTCAAAAGGCAGAGAGGTCAGAAGAAACATTTACATACCTCCCAAAAAATGATCAACATATTCCCAGACTGGATGTATTAAATTATAAACCACGTGAGGACTCATCTGAAGAACAAGATGCAGATACCACAGATGTGAAAGATGGCACAGACTATAGTGAATGTGGTACTCTCTTTATAGATTGGAGTCCAACCAGTCATCACCTCTATATACCAAACGTATGTAACAAAACAATAAAAGAAGTTGGCACTGAAGAGTGCCAGGAAGGATTGCTATCTAATCTTTACAAACCCATTGAAACAGAAGACTCCTCTGAAGAACTGGCTTGTCTAGAGCAAAGATGGGAGCTCCATGTAAACATGGTAGAATAAAGAGACCTTATGGGGAGAAAAATGGACTTAATATAATTATTAGTGTTGAGCGGCATAGGCCATATTCGAATTCGCGAATATTCGCGAATATACGGACGAATATTCGTCATATATTCGCGAATATTCGCATTCTCGTTATAGTCCCGTTTTATTTTCGCATATGCGAAAATCTGCGTATGCGAAAGTTACATATATGAATAATAAATAGCATATACAAAATTAGCGCGTGCAAAAATGCGCATATGCGAAAATTAGCATATGCAAATGTTCGCATATGCGAATTTCTGCACGCCAGTCTCACACAGTAGTATTAGAGCCTTCTTTACACCACACAAGCTGGAAGCAGAGAGGGATGATCACTGTGATGTGTACTGTGAAGAAAAAAAAAAAAAAAAAAAACGAATATTCGTAATTACGAATATATAGCGCTATATTCGCGAAATTCGCGAATTCGCGAATATGCGATATTCGCGAATAATATTCGAATTGCGAATATTCGTGAGCAACACTAATAATTATATGAGCAAAGCAGTGTTTCCTTATATTATTTCAAAATACCTGTATGTTTGCCTCTGTATTATTTTAGTTGGAAATAGGCTATTCTAATCAGATAGTCTTATACTGTATAACTGTACAGTGACCCCCCCCCCGACCTACGATGGCTCTGACATACGATCATTTCAACATACGATGACCTTTCAGAGGCCATCGCATGTTGAAGGCAGCATCAACATACGATGCTTTTGTATGTCGGGGCCATCGCATAAACGGCTATCCGGCAGCGCAGACTGCTTCAGCTGCCACCGGATAGCCGTTTACGGTGCCCCGTGTGGTCCGCTGACTATCACTTACCTGTCCTCGGGGCTCCGACGCGTCCTCTTCAGGATCCCCTGCATCGTTGGTGCTCTCCATCGTCGTCATCACATTGCTGCGCACGCCGTCCGGTCATCCAATTGGAGCGGCATGCGTCAGCGATGGAAGGCGACATCCAGGGCAGCGGTGACAGTCCGGAGTGGCAGGGACACATGGGTATAACGTCCAATACCAGTGGTCTTCAACCTGCGGACCTCCAGATGTTGCAAAACTACAACTCCCAGCATGCCCGGACAGCCAACGGCTGTCCGGGCATGCTGGGTGTTGTAGTTTTGCAACATCTGGAGGTCCGCAGGGTGTAGACCACTGTCCTATACTTTACATTGCACGGATCCCTCAACATACGATGGTTTCAATAAACAATGGTCCATTTGGAACGGATTACCATCGTATTTTGAGGGACCACTATAATCTTAATCTACAATTACTCTGCTTTATTCTCCATTTGCCCAATATGGAAATTCTTGCTACATATATAAAAGGGTGAGGCTATGTTCATACTGTGTTTACGGTATACGTTTAGCATGTGTGCTAAAAAAGCTCCAGGTACTTATACCAATTGTATCCATGCCTCAATCCACCCCACAGATGACATAAGGGGGCCCTTTTTTCACCTGTTGGTCTGGTCTGTGATGCAACAAAAGTTTATTAAAAAAAAAAATAAAAAAAAAAAAAAGGAAAGTTTAACACACACTATATATTTTTTAAACATGGAAGCCTATGAGGAAAATATGGCACTTTATTCTTATACAGAGCCATATGTCAAAGCTTTCTATTTGAGGTATATGTTGTTAAATGCTTTCAATGTATACACCAATAAAAGGCTCTGACATAATGTGACCACAGCTCAATATGTGCTTGTGTATATGGGCAAAATCTCACCCGTGTGAAGCATGGGGGGGAGCTTAAAATATAAATAGTTACATAGAACCTCCTGCAATAATCTATTTGACATGTAATAGCAGCCCTTGCATCACTGTGTGATGTTTCTGTCAAATATTTCACTTTTGCTTTATTTTATTATTTAATATCTTGTTGAATAAATATAGAGGAATTCATGAAATGCATATAGTAATTTGTATAGTAATTTTTTTTGTTTCACTGTTTCCTTTACAGTATCTTTAATTTAGAAGTATGCCAAAAACATAGTCACCTTCGCTATTTTCTACTTAAATTTTTTTTATTTGTTACCATTGTTTTTTTTTTTTTTTTTTTTTTTTTTTATAATGGAAGTCAACGGGAAACAGATTTTGCTGCATGGCACATAGCAACATCCTTTTTTAGCATCCATTAATATGTACGTTTTTTTCCTATAATGCAATGTAAACATACCCTAAGGATGTTGTGTTTGATATGTGCAACCAGATATTTACTGTTGGTGTTTTCTGCGCAGGGGTCACGCTGAAATTCTTTAATTCTAGCCCCACCTTTCTATTCCTGACACAGGCATCATCTGCATTAGAACCAAACCTACATTTGTCCATGCAGAGACTAGATGATTCCCTTTAACTGTAGCCTATACCAACACAATTCTGCATCCAATACTTTACTGTAACGAACAGTATACATTTTTTTACAGTGGAATTAGTTACAGATGGCACTGTATGTCTATACTGTGGCGTATGTTGGAGATATGTGTTGGAGCTCAACATATACAGTCATGGCCGTAAATGTTGGCACCCCTGAAATTTGAAGAAAATTAACTATTTCTGACAGAAAAGGATTGCAGTAACACATGTTTTGCTATACACATGTTTATTCCCTTTGTGTGTATTGGAACTAAACCAAAAAAAGGGAGGAAAAAAACTAATTGGACATAATGTCACACCAAATTCCAAAAATGTGCTGGATACAATTATTGGCACCCTTAACTTAATATTTGGTTGCACACCCTTTTGAAAAAATAACTGAAATCAGTTGCTTACTATAACCATCAATAAGCTTCTTACACCTCTCAGCCGGAATGTTGGACCACTCTTCCTTTGCAAACTGTTCCAAGTCACTCAGTGGCAGCAAAGCAACCCCAAAACATCATTGAACCTCCACCATATTTCACTATAGGTACTGTGTTCTTTTCTTTGTAGGCCTCATTCCGTTTTCGGTAAACAGTAGAATGATTTGCTTTACCAAAAAGTTCTATCTTGGTCTCATCTGTCCACAATAAATTTGCCCAGAATGATTTTGGCTTACTCAAGTTCATTTTGGCAAAATGTAGTCTAGCTTTTTTATGTCTCTGTGTAAGTAATTGGTCCTCCTGGGTCTCCTGTCATAGCATTTATTTCATTTAAATGTCGACAGATAGTTCGTGCTGACACTGATTCTCTCTGAGCATGCAGGACAGTTTGAATATCTTTGGAACTTGTTTGGGGCTGCTTATCCACCATCCGGACTATCCTGCGTTGACACTTTTCATCAGTTTTTCTCTTCCGTCCACACCCAGGGAGATTAGCTACAGTGCCATGGGTTGCAAACTTCTTGACAATGTTGTACACTGTGGACAAAGGCAAATCTAGATCTCTGGAGATGGACTTGTAATTTTGAGATTGTTGATATTTTTCCACAATTTTGGTTCTGACCTCCTCAGACAGTTCTCTTCTCCTCTAGTGTGGCACACACAGACACACAATGCAAAGACTAAGTGAACTTCTCTCCTTTTTATCTGATTTCAGGTGTGATTTGTATATTGCCCACACCTGTTACTTACCCCAGGTGAGTTTAAAGGAGCATCACATGCTTGAAACAAGCTTATTTTTCTGCAATTTTGAAAGGGTGCCAATAATTTTGTCCAGCCCATTTTTGAAGTTTGCTTTTTTCCTCTCTTTTTTGGTTTAGTTTCAGTACACACAAAGGGAATAAACATGTGTATAGCAAAACATGTGTTACTGCAATCCTTTTCTGTGAGAGATACTTAATTTTCTTGAACAATTTCAGGGGTGCCAACATTTACGGCCATGACTGTATATTGAAGCCACAGTGAGAAATTAGTCTAAGGAAAGTAAATGACTCCTTTACCCAGAGGAAAAGCCCTAAAGTCTTGGTCACTAGGTGTATAACTTTCCTGCAGCTCACTGCCTGTTGTTAGGCTCATTCCATCCCTTATAACAGAGAAACCAGGATGGAACACAGTTAGTGGGGATTAGCTAGTGCTCTGTGCAGAAGATAATCTGTGCTGTGAAGCTACAATCTGTGTCTGCCTCTTCCACAGCTCTTGGCAGCCGTCCCTTTTGTTAATACATGTGTTTCTTCTACTCTTGTACATAGTGCTGACTCGGGAATGTAACCCCCCCTATTTAGTTTGCAGGCTCTTCATCAATATCAGTTCAGAGCTTAAAGGAGTACTTTTTTTTCTTTTAAATCAACTGGTGCCAGAAAGTTAAACAGATTTGTAAATTATATAGAGGAGTTGGAGAGGCTCTTGTCTGACTACCCACCAAATAAACCTGGGCTACCTAATTAGACACCTATACCCAAGGTGTCAGATTGTAGTTTGTCTGTAAAAATATATATATTAGGGCTCAGGGTTTGAGACAACTGGACAGGTTGTGTTTCAAGTAATATTTCAATTTATTGATTATATATAGTGTGACAATAGAATATAAGGTAACATGTAAATAGTAGCAACTGCGTCTCACAGGGCCCTTGTGTAGGCGCAGCACCAACTATTAAGAACTGTAACATTTGTATAGTACAGTATATAAAATGTAAAAATATACTTGTAAAAAATTAATTGTAAAAAATATAAAATATAGAGACCACCATAAACATATATAAAGAGAGGGATCTGGGTGGGAAAGTCTTAGTCCATCCACAATGGTCAATAATCTCCTCTCATAAAAAGTCCTGCTAATATAGACAGATTCCGGTATTGTAGTAACCAATGGCAACCATAGGGTTAGTAACCCGTAGCAACCATTCAGATGAGTCCGGCTATTGTGGTAGTTAGCACTTCAACGTTTAAGTAGAAGATCTACTTGCTATTTGTAGACAATATTCAACATAAACAGCTAGTGTGCAGTCACTGTTAATATGCATGCATCTTTGTATGATACTTTGTATCTCATCGCTCCCGGACACTGATGCGCTGAACTTCACGGGGATGCTGCGATCTCCTCCTGTTGCGCTGTGTAATCCCACAGTGTGTTAGCACTGAGTAGCTGTCTTGGCATGTGACAGCATCACCCGAGACTCGGCCGTCTCCCACAGTGGTGATGTTGGTAGATGGTGGGTTGCGGGTTTTGTTGTCGCAGTGGTTCTGCGAATACGCATGTACATGTGCTGGTGGCGTCCTCGTGGCAGCGAGTCGCGGATGCCTCCTTCACCAGGTGTCGGGTAATTGACAGTTTATTATCCGGTATCGGACTGCTATTGACTAAGCAGGGCAAGTACACTGGTGGTCTCAATAGGTATTGAGGGAACGCTGGACGCGTTTCAGGACTGTCTCAGTCCTTTCTTCAGCAGCTGAAGACTGTCTCAGTCCTTTCTTTAGCTGCTGAAGAAAGGACTGAGACAGTCCTGAAAAGCGTCCAGCGTCCCCTCAATACCTATTGAGACCACCAGTGTACTTGCCCTGCTTAGTCAATAGCAGTCCGATACCAGATAATAAACTGTCAATCACCCGACACCCGGTGAAGGAGACATCCGCGCCTCGCTGCCACGAGGATGCCACGGCACATGTACACCGCTGCGACAACACCACCCGCAACCCACCATCTACCAACATCACCACTGTGGGAGACGGTCGAGTCTCCGGTGATGCTGTCACATGCCAAGACAGCTACTCAGTGCTAACACACAGTGGGATTACACAGCGCAACAGGAGGAGATCGCAGCATCCCCGTGAAGTTCAGCGCATCAGTGTCCAGGAGCGGTGAGATACAAAGTATCATACAAAGATGCATGCATATTAACAGTGACTGCACACTAGCTGTTTATGTTGAATATTGTCTACAAATAGCAAGTATATCTTCTACTTAAACGTTGAAGTGCTAACTACCACAATAGCCGGACTCATCTGAACGGTTGCTACGGGTTACTAACCCTATGGTTGCCATTGGTTACTACAATACCGGAATCGGTCTATATTAGCAGGACTTTTTATGAGAGGAGATTATTGACCATTATGGATGGACTAAGACTTTCCCACCCAGATCCCTCTCTCTATATATGTTTATGGTGGTCTCTAGTATATTTTTATATTTTATATACTGTACTATACATATGTTATAGTTCTTAATAGTTGGTGCTGCGCCTACACAAGGGCCCTGTGAGACGCAGTTGCTACTATTTACATTTTACCTTATATTCTATTGTCACACTATATATAATCAATAAATTGAAATATTACTTGAAACACAACCTGTCCAGTTGTCTCAAACTCTGAGCTCTAATATATATATTTTTACAGATTTGTAAATTACTTCTATTAAAAATGTTTAATCCTACCAGTACGTATTAGCAGCTGCATACTACAGAGGAAATGCTTTTCTTTTCGGATTTCTCTTCTGTCACAACCACAGTGCTCTCTGCTGTCCATTTTAGGAACTGTCCAGAGCAGAAGAAAATCCCCATAGCAAACATATGCTGCTCTGGACAGTTCCTAAAATGGACAGCAGAAGTCAGCAGAGAGCATTGTGGTCGCGACAAGAGAGAAATCCAAAAAGAAAAGCATTTCCTCTGTAGTATACAGCCCCTAAAAAGTGCTGGAAGGATTAAGATTTTTTTTATAGAAGTAATTTACAAATCTTTTTAACCCCTTAAGGACGCAGGACGTAAATGTACGTCCTGGTGAGGTGGTACTTAACGCACCAGGACGTACATTTACGTCCTAAGCATAACCGCGGGCATCGGAGCGATGCCCGTGTCATGCGCGGCTGATCCCGGCTGCTGATCGCAGCCAGGGACCCGCCGGCAATGGCCGACGCCCGCGATCTCGCGGGCGTCCGCCATTAACCCCTCAGGTGCCGGGATCAATACAGATCCCGGCATCTGCGGGAGTTCGCGATTTAAATGAACGATCGGATCGCCCGCAGCGCTGCTGCGGGGATCCGATCATTCATAACGCCGCACGGAGGTCCCCTCACCTTCCTCCGTGCGGCTCCCGGCGTCTCCTGCTCTGGTCTGTGATCGAGCAGACCAGAGCAGGAGATGACCGATAATACTGATCTGTTCTATGTCCTATACATAGAACAGATCAGTATTAGCAATCATGGTATTGCTATGAATAGTCCCCTATGGGGACTATTCAAGTGTAAAAAAAAATGTAAAAAAATTTAAAAGTAAAAGTAAAAAAAAAGTGAAAAATCCCTTCCCCCAATAAAAAAGTAAAACGTCCGTTTTTTCCTATTTTACCCCCAAAAAGCGTAAAAAACATTTTTTATAGACATATTTGGTATCGCCGCGTGCGTAAATGTCCGAACTATTAAAATAAAATGTTAATGATCCCGTACGGTGAACGGCGTGAACGAAAAAAAATTAAAAAAGTCCAAAATTCCTACTTTTTTAATACATTTTATAAAAAAAAAATTATAAAAAGTGTATTAAAAGTTTTTTATATGCAAATGTGGTATCAAAAAAAAGTACAGATCATGGCGCAAAAAATGAGCCCCCATACCGCCACTTATACGGAAAAATAAAAAAGTTAGAGGTCATCAAAATAAAGGGATTATAAACATACTAATTTGGTTAAAAAGTTTGTAATTTTTTTTAAGTGCAACAATAATATAAAAGTAGATAATAATGGGTATCATTTTAATCGTATTGACCCTAAGAATAAAGAACACATGTCATTTTTACCATAAATTGTACGGCGTGAAAACAAAACCTTCCAAAATTAGCAAAATTGCGTTTTTCGTTTTAATTTCCCCACAAAAATAGTGTTTTTTGGTTGCGCCATACATTTTATGATATAATGAGTGATGTCATTACAAAGGACAACTGGTCACGCAAAAAACAAGCCCTCATACTAGTCTGTGGATGAAAATATAAAAGAGTTATGATTTTTAGAAGGCGAGGAGGAAAAAATGAAAACGTAAAAATTAAATTGTCTGAGTCCTTAAGGCCAAAATGGGCTGAGTCCTTAAGGGGTTAAAGTTCTGGCACCAGTTGGTTTAAAAAAAAAAAAAGTTTTCCATGGGAGAACCCCTTTAATGTGGTCCATTTCTTGCGGTGCTGCTGCTGTTTCTTTCCTTTCGCCTCCCATAACCCCTTCTCCCTTCACATGCCATCTATAGTAGTGTACTTTTGTGAACCATCAACCTAGCACAGCTAGTTTTGACATAGCAGAGGCTTGATAGGAGCTATGATGAAATGAAGTGGCGTCAGAGGGTCCTTTACCTTCCTCCACCCACCATATTGATGATTCAATCATGTAGCCTGGCTCAGTCAGAATGTAACAGTGGAGCAGTGATCCCTCTGTATATTACTATGAAATAGGCATTGCAGTATACAGTAAAAGTAATCTAAAATAAATGTATAAAATAATTGTCCCCTTAAGGTACTTAAAAAGTGTCAAATCATTTTACAAAAACAGTTAAATAAAAATAATAAACATATTTGGTGAATGGCATAAATTTAGGAAATCATCAAATGCTAACAATGCTGAATCAGGGCTTGCCCAGAACTTTGACGTAAAAGCGTCTCGCCGAATACTTTGGCTCTGCTTGCCCAAGAAATGAGGAATACATGGCTTTTTGGCACCTGAATGCATGATAGGATGAGAAAGTTACACTGAGATTATGTTATGGTAGTGGAGTATACCTTGCAGTTAGCAGCAAGATAACATGACTTTACGTTAGCCAATCATTGTGTACATTATGTGACTTCTCCCAGGCCAATCAGGAGATAGCATAGGGGTGGGTTCAAGAGGCTGATAAAGCCTATACACTGCATTGCGTCTGCCATCTTGGAGAAAAAGCTTATTAGGGAGCACAAAGGAACTCACTGTTGCCTATGATCTCAGAAAGCCTTCACAAATACAGTAAAAAGCAAGCTGAGCAAAGCATTGAGCAGTGGACTGCCCTCAGAAGTGACCTGTTGCCTACATTAATGTGTCCAGTTGGTTCACCACAAATACCAGAAATGCAACTGCAGAATGATCCAATACAAGCTGTCACATTACAACACAAAGTAAGCTGAGCAAAGCATTAAGCAGTGGGCTGAACTCAGACAATGACCTGTCACCTGCATTACTGTGTCCAGTTGGTGCACTACAAATCCCAGCAGTGTCACTGCCAAACAGGCCCATTAAAGCTATCACATTACAATGCAAATCAAGTTAAGCAAAGAAGGGGGCTAACCTGTATTTAGTAATAAAAGGCATCTTACACCGAGTTACCTGTATTTTCTGGGTTTAATCAACCATAGTGTTTGTACCTGGGTATAACATAAATTCCCATTAAAAGTATTGAGAGTGAATGTGAAATTGTCATTTTATGCACAGTTGTTTGTATTTTCTGTTTGTTTTTTCATATAGTATTTCTACCTAGGTTTAACATAAATATGCATTAAAAGCATTGAGAGTCAAAGTTGACTGGCAGTTTCTCTGCTATTTGAATAGTTGGTGAGTGACAAATCACCCCCAGTACATAGCAATAACTTCCAGATGTCTTTCAGCAAAATAATTAGCAATGAAGAGCAGAATGGAGGTAGGGCCAAAACATCTGTCAAATATACCAGATGCAGGCCTGCTGTATGATCAGCCCACGAGCAGGTGATGATGATCATGATGTATCTGTAGGCTTGAGAAAAAAGAATTCCATAGGAGGAGCACAGTCGTATGGTGGTGTACCTATCTCTTTACAGGATTCTGCTGTGTGGAAATTCTATCTTAAAAGATGGAGCAAACCAGGCACAGTGCTGACTTTGCAAAAAGAAGATAAGGCAAAGCCTGGGTTTGAGTCTGGAATTACAGCTCTATGTAAGCACATGTAGGAAGTATGACTCTACATAACCACATGGAGCAACATCACAAGGCCTGGCTACAACTATCACTAGTTCACCACTGCCTGCTATCCATTGGCTACAGCTACGTCTAGTCCACCAATGCCTTCTGTCCACTGGCTACAGCTTCCACTAGTCCCTGTATGCCTGCTATCGACTGGCTACAGCTATCACTAGTCCACCACTACCTGTTGCCACTGACACATTGTGTTGTGCACAAGGAAAGAGATGAGTACTGCATAGCCACACTCTTAGACCCTCGGTATAATGCCAGAATGGGGTAATTTTTTTCACCTTATGGGGAGGAGGGTAAATTGGATTTTTATAGGGGCAATCTAAACAGCCAGCTTGCCATAGCTTTCCAATAGCAAACACCTGCCAAATGGCCCACTCTCTTCTCCCCATTTAACACTTCACTCACTGCCAGCACTAGCCCTGCAAGCGGCAGGATCACCAGCAGTTGCATCTTCACATTGAAGTACATGATGGCAAAGTTTAAAATACACTGGTGCCAGAAAGTTAAACAAATTTGTATATTATGGAAAAATATATATATAGAAAAAATGTTGCCCGGACCTTCCAAGATAGTGTAATCAATTGTATATGGAAAATGGATTTCTGGGTCATGCTCCAATAATAATTTAAAAAAAAATTTATTGTTAAAATATACCTCGATTAGCGTTATTTATTAATTGTGAGCTGCACTTACACTTTTTCTTTTCTCTAAATTTTTATATTACTTTAATTAAAAATCTTAACCCTTCCAGTACTTCAGCTGCTGTATACTACAGAGGAAGATGTGTATTTCTTTTCAGTCTTACCACAGTGCTCTCTGCTGACATCTCTGTTTATGTCAGGAACTGTCCAGAGCAGGAACAATTCCCCATAGCAAACCCCGCAGCTGGGGACCCCCGCAATCTTTCATGCAGCACCCAGCGAACAACGATCCGGGTCTGACAAATCACGATCATGGGGCCGGAGTATCGTGATGTTGCGGCTCCGCCCAGTGTGATGTCACGCTCAGCCCCCTTAATGCAAGGCTATTGGAGGGGGCGTGACAGCCATGACGTTACAATCGGTCCCGTGATCGGGATTCATCAGACCCGGAGCGATGTTCGCTCCGGAGGCTGATGATAGCGGGGTGCTACATGAAAGATTGCGGGGGTCCCCAGCGGAGGGACCTCTGCTATCAGGCATCTTATCCTTTGGATAGTACCCCTTTATTAGTCTATGAAGTAACTGAAGGAGCTGCACTAATTTCATAGACAAATGCTGTGAGCACCCAGGACTCACTGCTGATGCCGGACATTGGTAATCACGCCAATAACAGGCATTAACCCTTTAGATTCTGTGATCAAAGTTGATAGTAAGATATAAAAGCATAAAAATACTGTTGCCAGTCCTTCAGAAGGGCTGATCACGATCTCTCAAGTTCAATCAAGGTTACTATTCAGCTGACAGGATGCCCGGAGGACCCCTACCTACCTCTGTGCCATCAGGCAGCCTCTTAGTATACAGGCAGCCTCAGCAGAGTGCCATCAGGCAGTCGCTTAGTATATAGGCAGCCACAACAGAGCGCCAATAACAGTGTTTGCAATGTAATAGTAACATATGTGACAAAAAGAAGTGAAAAAAATAATAATAATAAAAGAAAATAATAAATGGGAATAGGCCCCTCTTCATATAAAAATTTTAATGACCCCCTTTTACACTTTTCAAATAAATTAATGCACACAAAAAATAACATTTGTGGTATTGCTGCGTGTGTAAATGTTCCATCTATTAAAATATAATGTTACTGAAACTGCATGGTGAATGGTGTAAAAATTGAAGAATTGCATATTTACCCAATTTATATAGTTTTTCTATTATTGTACTACTTTAAAAAGAAGTCAAACTTTATTGAGCAAAATCAGTATACCGTATATGCCGGCATATAAGACGACTTGGCGTATAAGACGACCCCCAACTTTTACAGTTAAAATATAGAGTTTGGGATATACTCGCCATATAAGGCTACCCCTCCTACCACGATGTACGGTACCTTGTAGTTCCCCCCACATTAGGTAGGCATCATGTTCCCCCACATTAGGTAGGCAGTATAGTTCCCCCCACATTAGGTAGGCAGTATAGTTCCCCCCACATTAAGTTGGCAGTTCCCCCACATTAAGTTGCCAGTTCCCCCACATTAGGTCGGCAGTTCCCCCACATTAGGTCGGCAGTTCCCCCACAATAGTAGGCAGCTCCCCCACAATAGGTCGGGAGTTACCCCACATTAGGTCAGCAGTTACCCCACATTAGTAGGCAGCTCCCCCACATTAGTAGCAGTTCCCCCACAATAGTAGGCAGCTCCCCCACATTTGTAGGCAGCTCCCCCACATTTGTAGGCAGCTCCCCCCACATTAGGTCAGCAGTTCCCCCACAATAGTTCGTGAAATGTAGAAACAGACATACGACTGGGAATTGCACTTAAAAAGTTCTTTATCTCAATATTCATTCATATACAATATTCATTCATATTGCAATGAGATATACAGAACATAATCACCCGGTGCTCAATGAACTGTTCAGAGATCAATCCACTCAGTGTCTTCAGAACTCTCCATCTGAGACTTGCTGCTTGTTGGACGGTAAGTTCCTGGCCATGTGGACGCTAATTCTGAAGGGGTGTGGAAAGGCTCGCTAGCATGAGAGCTGCTGGACGTTTCAGGAGTCTCCACCCAGTATGTGCACACCTGTGGTCTGATTGTATTGAAAAGTTGATACCCCCACAATAGTAGGCAGCTCCCCCCACATTTGTAGGCAATTCCCCCACATTAGGTCAGCATTTCCCCCACAATAGTAGGCAGTTCCCCCACAATAGTAGGCAGCTCCCCCCACATTTGTAGGCAGCTCCCCCCAAAATAGTAGGCAGCTCCCCCCACATTTGTAGGCAGCTCCCCCCACATTTGTAGGCAGCTCCCCCCACATTTGTAGGCAGCTCCCCCCACATTTGTTGGCAGCTCCCCCCACATTAGGTCAGCAGTTCCCCCACAATAGTAGGCATCTCCCCCCACATTAGATTGGCAGCTCCCCCCAACAGACATACAGCTTCCAGCCATATACAGTGTATGGC
The DNA here is from genome assembly GCF_029499605.1 of Hyla sarda. NCBI lineage: Eukaryota > Metazoa > Chordata > Amphibia > Anura > Hylidae > Hyla > Hyla sarda. The sequence goes on along the minus strand of NC_079191.1, from coordinate 270,763,685 downwards.
TGCAGGCTGTATGTCTGTACTGGTCTGCCCCCACAGTGTTCCGATCACCGCTCCTCCGGCCCGGGTCACCATCTACTTCTATGGCCTATGGACCATAGCAGTAGGTGCCGGGACTGGGTAGCGGTGACCGGATCACTTAAGATAGCAGGTCGGCCCTGGTCGGCGCGCGTCCTCCTGCGGTCCTCCTGGTCCTGCGCTCCTCTGCCTCTATGGTTGTAGGCATGGGACGTCACTGACGTCCCGTGCGTACAACCATAGAGACGGAGGACTGGACCGAAGGAGGATCGCAGGAGCACACGCGCAGCCGGGGAATGGTAAGTGACCAGCGGACATCCTTATGTCCCGAAAATATTTTTCGGGACACAGGGATGTCCGGCATAGGAATACCTATGATTATCTGCCCGGGCCGGTGTGAGGTGGTTTTTTGCGCCCCTGTAGATCCATGCGTCCGCTCCTCCCCCAACTCTCCGAACATTTCTGAAGCTAGAGCTCAGGGAGGGCAGAGCAAGGGGAGAGAGAAGTACACGCCCCCTCCTTCCTCTCCCCGAGCTGAGGACGTAAATCTCCACGGCAGGTCCCCTCCCTCATCTCCCCTCCCTGAGGACGTAGAGTAGTGCTCCCAATGAGCTCTATGTGTAAAGGGGGACATATTGCAGGGGCTAAAGGGGGACATACTGCATGGGCTAAAGGGGGACATACTGCACAGGCTATAGGGGGACATACTGCAGGGGCTAAAGGGGGACATACTGCAGGGGCTAAAGGGGGACATACTGCAGGGGCTAAAGGGGGACATACTGCAGGGGCTAAAGGGGGACATACTGCACGGGCTAAATGTCCCCCATTAGCCCGTGCAGTATATCCCCCTTTTGCCTGTGCAGTATGTCCCCCTTTAGCCCGTGCAGTATGTCCGCCTTTAGCCCCTGCAGTATGTCCCCCTTTAGCCCCTGCAGTATGTCCCCCTTTAGCCCCTGCAGTATGTCCCCCTTTAGCCCCTGCAGTATGTCCCCCTTTACACATAGAGCTCATTGGGAGCACTGCTCTACGTCCTCGGGGAGGGGACCTTCCCGTGGAGATTTACGTCCTCAGCTCGGGGAGATGAGGGAGGGGCCTGCCGTGGCGATCTATGTCCTCAGGGAGGGGGCGTGCCGATCTGCCGAGAGATCTGCGTCCAGCCGAGCAGCCGAGCTCAGGGAGGGGAGATGAGGGAGGGAGCGTGTACTTCTCTCTCCCCTTGCTCTGCCCTTACCGAGCTCTAGCTTCGGAAATGTTCGGAGAGCTGGGGTAGGAGCGGACGCATGGATCTACGGGGGTGCAAAAAACCACCTCACACCGGCTCCCGTGTGTGGCTGCAGGCGGGGACCAGCCAGAGTAGGTAAAAACTAATACTGTATACTAAAAACCAGGGGGCCTCCAGCTGTTGTAAAACTACAACTCCCAGCATGCCCGGACAACCTTTGCCATGCTGGGAGTTGTAGTTTCACAACAGCTGGAGGCCCCCTGGTTTTTAGTATACAGTATTAGTTTTTACTTGCTCTGACCGGCCCCCGCCTGCAGCCACACACGGGAGCCGGCCCGGGCAGATAATCAGAAGTTTTCCTATCCCAGACCTCAATACTAGTGTTGCTCGCGAATATTCGCAATTCGAATTTTATTTGCGAATATCACATATTCGCGAATATAGCGCTATATATTCGTAATTACGAATATTCTTTTTTTTTTTTTTTTTACAGTACACATCACAGTGATCATCCCTCTCTGCTTCCAGCTTGTGTGGTGTAAAGAAGGCTCTAATACTACTGTGTGAGACCGGTGTGCGAATTTACGCATATGCTAATTTTTGTATAAGCAAATTTTCGCATATGTAAATTTTCGCACGCGCGAATATTCGCATATGCGAAAATAAAACGAGACTATTACGAATATGCGAATATTCGCGAATATGTCGAATATTCGTCCATATATTCGTGAATATTCGCAAATTCGAATATGGCCTATGCCGCTCAACACTACTCAATACCCGGCGTATAAGACGACCCCCGACTTTTCAGAAGAAAATTTGGGGTTAAAAAGTCGTCTTATACGCCGGGATATACGGTATTTAAAATTGTCCTGTTCTGAGCCCTATAACTTGTGTCAGGCTCATTTTTTGTGCCATGATTTATAGTTTTTATCAGTATTGTCTTGACTTTTTTTTATTGATTTTTATAATTTTTTTCTAATATATGATATGATTAAAAATCTATATTTTTGGACTTTGGTATTTTTTTTACGTTTCCACCATACAGGATCATTAACATAATGTTTTAATAGATTGGACATTTCCACATGCGGCGATGCCAAGTATGTTGATTTATTTTATTGTTGATTTTTTTTTTTATGGGAAAAGAGTGGAATTATATTTTTTTATTGGGAATGGGCTTATTCACTTTTATTAAAACTTTTTAAACTTTTTTTTACACTTATATAGACTATATATAGCAATTTTTAGATTGCAGATACTGCATAGGCATAGCACTGATCAGCATTATCGGCGACAGCAGAAGACCTCATAATGGCAGCAGGAGGCAGGTAAGGAGACATTCAGCTTATCAGCGATCAGATCAGCCATCCAGAACTGCCGCATAGCAGCAGATGCTGTGATCAAGTAGCCAGGAACCGCAGTCTATAATGCAAGCGCAGCTCCTGCACTCACATCATAGCTGTGGCATACAGGTACCTTCTGGTTCGCTAAGTCCCAGGTGCCCAGGGCGTACCTGTATGCCCTGTGTCCTCTAAGTGTTAAGACAATAAACTTTGACTTACCTCCTGCCGCTCCCCAATGCCTCTGGAATCGCTTTCCTATCCTCTGATGCCGTCTTCTTTCTGCTTTTTGGGCCCAACACATCAGAATGCTAATCGCCAGTCATAGTGATATTCCACCTTGGCCGGCCATAGGCTGAGAGTGGTTCCAGTAGAGCGATTCCAGTGGCATCGGGTGAGCGGCAGAAGGTTAGTCAAAGTTTACTATTTTAATTGCGGCAGTCCAGGTATAATGGGCAACTAAAAAATGTTACCCAATAACCCCTTTAATAGGACTTTTTCTGAACATAAATTTAAAAAAAGCCTAGAGAGCGTTTATTTTAAACAAATTTTATATATATATATATATATATATATATATATATATATTCAAATAAAGAAGTTCATATTATTAATAATAATAATAATATAATAATAATGTGGTGTCCAGGTGCATCCTGACCCGTCAAGTGGATGTCACCTAGCGTGTCTGCTCTAGACCCACTACTCAGGTTTAAATGTACAATTTATTGCAATGTAATATACTGTCTATGCCCTCATATGTGCCCCAGGTCATCCAATCCAGTCAGAAGCAAATTTGCAGTGGGGGGGAAGAGCCAAGAGAGCCCACGCACCCATTTGCAAAAAATAGAGGATAACAGGAGATAGAAAGCCCTGTGCAACTCCAGTCCATAAGTCTATAGTTCAAACCTGGTGGAAACCCTGATAAAGGATTCCTAAGTGGAGAGTAGAGGCAGTGTTTGTCAGCTCCTAAGTCTTATACAAGCTACATAGTCAAATTCAGACCAGTCTAAAACTGATGTAGGCAACCTCTTGGTATCCATGTGCCCAAAAAATTTTCGAAGCCGCTTAGTGTGCCGACAACTTAAGTGTGTGGCTTATTGTGGCTTTTTATGGGTGGGGTTCGGGGTGTAGCTTGTCACAGTGTGTTTATTTTATTTTATTTTTTTAAGAATTTTCCCTTTATATTGTCCTTGCTGTGAGGACCTTACAGTGAGGACAATACAGAGGGAGGCGATTACCCACAACAGTCATTAAAGTTTATGTTCAGCAATGATACCTATTTTAATTCAGACCAGCATAATACAGACTTCAGTATCAGACCCCTCCGTAATACACACCCCAGAATTAGACCCCTGCATAATACAGACCCCAGAATCAGACCCCAGTTGCGTCACATAGTAATATACATACAGTTACATTAAGGGACTCACCATTGAATGCTTTTCTGATTGGCGTCATCCACTTCCATTTTCATCACTATCTGGCTCAGACCACCATGTTGACTTCCAGCCAAAACCCATTTTTGCAGCATCTGCAGGACAAACATCTAAGTCTCCACATTTTTCAAGTGCCCCCCTCTGCTCTTTACAGTCTCCCTATCTTTAGCCCCCCCCCCCCTAAACAGTAATAATACCCCCCTGGGGTCCTGCACAGTAGATGTGGGTATGTAAATAGGTTGCACATTAAGTAGGTCCATCCCCCACAATAGACAGGTAGTTTCCCTATTAGGTAGGTATGTCCCACAGTAATTAGTTCCTTATTAGTTAGACCCCCCCCCCCCCCAAATAGGCATATACACCCTTAGGTAGGGGGAACAAGCTATGTAGCAAAGTAGCCAGGTTAATAAGTATGAAGCTAAGTAGGTAGCCAGGTAGCTAAGTACATAGGTAGGTAGCCTAGAAAGCTAGCCAGGTAAGTATATAGACAGCCCCCCCTCCCCCCCCCCCCAGGTACCTAAGTACATAGGAAGGTAGCCAAGAAGGTAAGGTTGCCAGGTAGGGAATTAGTCTTGAAAGCTAGCCAGGTAAGTATATAGCCAGCACCCCAAAGTATTTTTAGGTTTCCAGGTAGGGAGGTAGCCTAGGAAGCTAGCCAGGTAAGTATACACCCAGCACCCCTCCCAACATGTAGCTAAGCATCTAGGTAGGTAGCCAGGCAGGTTAGGTTGCCAGGTAAGGAGGTATGTCAGGTAAGTAGGTGGTCCGCAGACAGACCCACCCAACACACACATCCACCCACTATTCCTCACCTCCCAATTCCACCATGACTTAAAAAAAAAAAAGCGTATACTCACCTAATGTGTCTCTTCAGGCTGGCCACAGGGATCTCCTCAGCCTGATCTCTTCTCAGTCCTGCGGATCTCCTTAGAGTGATCTTTCAGTTGTATGTGCCTGTGTGCATACAGCTGAAAGTGGCACTCGCTTGCCTGGGGATCCGGAAAAAGTGTCCTGGATTCCCCAGTAGCAAGCATGCGCCTGTGCTGAGTGGGCTCCCTCTCCGACCTGGGGCCCTTGCATGCCACTCAGAAGTACCCCATGTGCCATGAGTGGCACGCGTGCCAGGGGTTGCCGGCCCCTGATATAGAACATAACTCAGCAAGTAAGAAGCTAGCCATTCAGCGAGGACTACAAGTCAGGTGTCAAGTCTTGGGAAAAAAATGTGTGGGAACTCACCCAAGATTTCCAACTTGCTAATGGGAACAGTGTTCCTGAGGGGAAAAAAGTTCAGGAACTAAGTTCCCAAGCGTTCCTGCAGGACTTGATCCTTGCTACAAGTCCCCTAGTGCCTAGAAGCAACTGTGATCCCTAAAGCATTAACTAACTGTTGAACTGTGTATTTTGCCAGTTCCTGTATCTGTGGTCGTTATTACCTCAGCCCTTGGTCCAGGAAGCTACTACCCTTGGAGTGTGGAGGTCAACACTACCCTGGCATTACAAACTTTATTCCAGTTTTAGCACCCCACCAGTACTACATACACACCATCACCCCAGTTATCCACCACAATAATTAACAGCTGTTTTGCTGGATTCGGTTCCATCGGTATGTTTGTTCTTATGTAAATAATCAAATCCACTCAGGTCACCATGATTTGGCATGTGAGGAGCCTTTTCAGCATTAACTATATCATTCCTGCTAGTTCTGATTATGCATTAAAGTTAATGCCAGGGTTAATGGACAGGTCACAGCAAAGCCCCCAAAATCTCTGTCGTGTCCTGGGTTGCTGCCATCCAAAGGACATGTTATGGGGAACATTGTAGATGTACCCAGTGCTTACTAGTTCTTTTAATTTAGGATAACATAACATTGTCTAGTAACAAGTTTGCTTTAAGAAATCAGGGTGTGCAGTTTGAAGACAAGGTTACAGTGATATGAATACTGTAGAATGGAGCAGTGGCCTTTGAACTGTGGGCTTTCGACTATTGTAAAACTACAAGTCAGGACATGCTGGGAGTTTTGGAGACCACTGGAATAAAATATACATCTCTAGTAAAATGCTCTGGACAAGTTGTTAGGCTGATCCATAGCCTAGCAAGTATAAACATAGGCACAACAGTCTACTCCTAGTCAATAATAACCTTATGGTTCTGCCTGTAGGTTATCAAGAAGCAAGGTTAAAATAGATAGGGGTAATAGAAGAAGAAGAGCAGAATCATTATGGCACATTTATAAAATTAACTGTGCCAGAAAAAGGTATGGAAAGTGAACTACAAATTGTCAAAAGGGGTATTAAATTGGGCATGCTAGATGGGTGACGTTAAGCTGCTGAAACCCATCTAATGGCTTTTTTCATTTAAATTTTTACAAGTGTGTTGATGGTTATTTTTTTTTTACATTTTGCTACATTTGAAATATGAATTTTTCTGAAGTTTTTAGTCCTTTAGAGAAGCCTATGGGAGAAATGCCAGGAAGAATGCCAGAGCATACTCTAACTTGAGATGGGTAAGTAATTCTTGTTGAGATTGCCATTGTGTGTAAAGAAAGAAACTTCAATGACCTAAATATGTTACCAAAAGTAGCAAGTTGGCTTAAACAGTTTGAGTACTATTTTATTTATCAGAATGAAAATATTTAGACCTCATTGTACATCTACTGTTCCTTAAACACATGTATGTATATCTATCTATCTATCTATCTATCTATCTATCTATCTATATATATATATATATATATATATATATATATGTATATATAGTCATGGTCGTAAATGGTAAATGTTGGCATCCCTGAAATGTTACAAGAAAATGAACTATTTCTCACAGAAAAGGATTGCAGTAACACATGTTTTGCTATACACGTTTATTCCCTTTGTGTGTATTGGACAAAAAAGGTAGGAAGAAAAGCAAATTGGACATAAAGTCACACCAAACTCCGAAAATGGGCTGGACAAAATTATTGGCACCCTTAACTTAATATTTGGTTGCACACCCTTTTGAAAAAAATAACTGAAATCAGTCGCTTCCTATAACCATCAATAAGCTTATTACACCTCTCAGCCGGAATGTTGGACCACTCTTCCCTTGCAAACTGTTCCAGATCTCTCTTATTGGAAGGGCCCCTTTTCCCAACGGCAATTTTAAGATCTCTCCACAGGTGTTCAATGGGTTTTAGATCTGGACTCATTGCTGACCACTTCAGAACTCTCCAGCGCTTTGTTGCCATCCATTTCTGGGTGCTTTTTAAACATATGTTTAGGGTCATTGTCCTGCTAGAAGACCCAAGATCTTGGACGCAAACTTAACTTTCTGACACTGGGCTGTACAGTGCAACTATAGTACGTAAGTAGTAGGGCCTCACGTCTGCCTAAGCGACTACACCTTGCGGATCAAAAACTAAAGAAAAATATTTATAAAGGTGCCGTAAAACTTAGCATTTAATTATATAGCTAGATAAAATTCACCACAATATTAGTGCAATATAGTAATACTATCACCAAATAATAATTATAGATAATTAATGTATGTATCCTATTTATGATGATCGCCTGGTATGTTTAAGCGAACCATTCACAATACATATCTGATTGCATTAAGTATGGGTAAAGATAACCCCAAGTACACCCGACGCGTTTCTGCCTGGTTAGGTTTACTCATTATCACATATATAACCAGGCTTCCTCAGGGGTAACACAACACACAAAGGGTTAATTGAACACTCAAAAGGGTTAATAATCCTATATAGAGAGTAATATGAATGGTCACAACCTTTAATGACCACATTCATCAAAGTGCAACACTGCAGCTCTAGACCGCTCCAGGTGGAGCAAAAATTAAATTATATTAAAGGATTTGTTCATCCAATGCAAGACACCTCCCCTCTGGGTAACGATAAACCCACTCTGGAATGATACCAATGATAGTACGGGAATGTCTCAAAAATGCCTCCTATATGAATAATTCCAGGTCCACTGTACTGTAAATAGATGTGCCAGATAACCTGAAAAAAGATCAAATACAGATACTAAATATATATAATAAAGAAGAGAAGAGGGCTTACCCTATCTTCATCAACACAGTTAATGATGGTTGTACTCACAATAAACTATAGGAGATCAGACCTGAGCTGCCTAGAAACAGACCAGGGTACATCTTAGTTAAGAAGAACATACATACACCGAGTCCTCATACATTTAGATAAGTAAGGCATCCCAAGGAGGACTTGTACTTACAGTGAAGAAGGCGAACAATCGCGCACGTCCTGCAGTGGCAGGGGACCCGACCGTCTGCCGGGATACACGCGCCCTGTATGCGCGCCGGCGTCCTTTTGTAAACCAGCGCTTCCGGGACCCGTCACATGAGCACCACCCATGTGACGCTGTACATGGGCGTGGCTCTGTTCCCGGAGCCGAGAGGCTCCGGACATTGCCGATTACTGACGGGGAGCGCTGGTTACAACCATTATCAAAATACTAAAGGCTGGCTCATATGGGAAGAGTGTGCAGGAACAACGTGTAACTTAGAAAGGATATATACAACGGCAATTCATAACCCTGGATATACAGGATTAGAACTATACATAACTAAAAGCATGTTTTAGTATATATAATGGAGGTACTATTCCAACCTATTATATACTTGAAGATACATAAGACTCCAAGAGGTAACCCTGATGCAATGGAAAATCCGACAAGGATAAAATGGGAATATTGGGAAATGGTGCTGAGGACAAGATCAGGAGCTTCTAACTTGCACCGCTATTGGGCATACAAAACGAAAAACTTATGTAAGAATAAAGAAGGGAATTAAACAAAGGGGGAGGGAATAAAAATATATTTGTAGTTCTCCTCTCTCTATTAGACCTGGAAATAATACTCCATTTATCAATCTAGTCAAGTTTAATACGTAGCCATATTAAACCATTAGCCAAACGCAGGTAACTTGCATATGATATAAACACAATATTAATCCTATATGCATACGGACCTCTATCTGACATGAAAATAGGATAACGGGGGGAAGGGGGAAGGGGAGGGGGAAGAAATAGCTGGGCCCTATGGGTCTACCAAACCCTAAGAGTTCCTAGAAAACGTCCCTAAACCTAGACGGCATGGACGCCCTAATAAGGGCGGTACCGTATTCTGGAACCTCCTACAGATACCTATTATGCCCTAAGTATGGGTGGTACTAGACATATCGGTCAGCTACAACCGTCCCTATCTACCTATCATTCCACCCAATAAAGGGAAGAGGTCCGTAATGTCATTAAGTAAAATATCTAAAGAAGTCGAGGATGTAATAAGTAAGGATATAGGTTATAAAAATGGAGCAAAAGACAACTGCTCATTCAGTCCTCCTGGGGACATAGATTTGAACTTAAAAATCCACCTTGTTTCCCTTTGCAAGAGGACTTTGTCCAAATTCCCCCCTCTTGGTGATGGTTTAATTTGTTCCAGACCCACGAAGGATAAACATTTGTAATCCCCTTGGTGTATTGTGTTAATATGGGTGGAAATTGGGGTGTCCCTCTTGTGCCGTATATCACCCAAGTGTTCCAGGACCCTGCGTCTAAATTCCCGCAGGGTCTTGCCAACATATTTGGCCCCACATTGACAGAGGGCTACATACACTATTGCCTTAGTACTGCAATTTATAAAGCTCCTGATCTCATGCCTCAAACCAGTATCACCATACAGTACAACCTTAGTTTTTTGTATACTCGGGCAGGCTTTACAATGCCTACAGCGATAACACCCGGGAGAGGAATATCTGTCTAGCCAAGTCTGGTTGGATTGTACTGGCAGATGGGAATGCACCAGATTGTCCCCTAGGCTTTTCCCTCTCCGGAAGGTTATCTCAGGGCGTTCACCCACTACCTCAGATAAATCTGGGTCTAACTGTAGGATGTTCCAGTACAGACCAATTACTTCCCTCACACGTTTGGATAGAACATCAAAGGTACCAATAATTCTGAGCGGTTGTTTAGTGTCAGTTTTTGCCCTCGGTACGAGCAATTGTGCTCTGTCTTGTTCAAGGGCAAAACGATAAGCCGATCTTAAGGTATAGTCTGGATAACCTCTTGTCAAAAATCTGGTGCGGAGATCCTTTGCCTGTCTCTTAAATTCAGCCCTATCTGAGCAGTTCCTCCTGAGACGGAGATACTGCCCCCTCTGTATCCCCCGTTTAAGGGGGACCGGGTGGCAGCTCTCCTATCTCAGGAGACAGTTGGTTGCAGTGTCCTTCCTATATACCGATGTCTGCAGTCCACCAGCACTGTCTTTACAGACATAAACATCCAGGAATGCCAGCCCCTCTTGCTGAATCTCAAATGTAAAGGAGAGCCCCAAGTCGTTGTTGTTCAGTACCCGAAGGTACTCCTCAAATTCTGGCCTGGAGCCAGTCCATAAAATGAAAATGTCATCTATATAGCGCGACCAAAAGGTCGCGCTAATAGAAAGATGTTCCCGCTCGTCTGAGAAGGCGGTGGTTGCCTCCCACCAGCCCAGGGTGAGGTTGGCATACGATGGGGCGCATGGGCTCCCCATCGCCGTCCCCCTGAGCTGGTGGAAGTACCGCCCCTCGAAGAGAAAAAAATTATGGGTCAAAATAAATGACAAAAGATCCAGTACAAACTTATTGTGGGCATGATGATAGATACCCCTAGATGTGAGAAAGTGAGAGACCGCATGAATGCCAACTTCATGCGGAATCGAGGAATACAGGGCCTCCACGTCTATCGAGGCCAACCAGGTACCTTCTTCAATGGTGAGACCCTCTAGTTTGTTCAGGAGGTCCAAAGTGTCCCGTGTATAGGACGGTAATGAGTGAACAAATTCTCTAAGAACTTTATCCACGTAGATGCCTATATTTTGCCCGAGACTCCCAATACCTGCCACAATGGGATGACCCTTCAATGGTGAGATACCTTTATGTATTTTGGGGAGTGCATAAAAGGTGGGCGTAACGGGAGTCTCGGGCAACAAAAATTCATATTCTTCATCAGAGATGAGCCTATTGGATTTTGCTTGACCGAGTAGTTCTTTCAATTCACGAAGGTAGCCCTGCGTAGGGTTATTAGATAGTTTTTCATAGGTGTGTTCATCATCTAAGAGTCGCCTACACATGCTGACATACAGACTTCTATCCAGAAGAACCACATTTCCTCCTTTATCTGAGGACTTGATGACAAGATTATCCCTCATCTCTAGCTCCCTTAGGGCCGCCTTTTCTTGGCGACTAAGATTATTCTCCCTAAAGGGAATTGAGCCAGATATAGACATAAATTCCCTTGTCACCAAGTCCACAAAAACATCGATACATGAAATATCGCCAACAGGTGGAAAAGAGCGATTAGGTAGTTTACAGTTAGTGTACGGGCCCTCGACAACTATCCTCTCGTTATCCTCCAAGAGAGACATAAGTTGTCGTGTAGTCTGCAAATCTTGTACAGTCATACCATTCTCTCTAGCTTCTCTCCTTTCACGCAACTTGTGGAACTTGGGCCACCTCAATTTTCTAGCATAAAGATGTATATCCTTAGTCCAGGTAAAAAGATCAAATTGCATGGTAGGAATAAATGAGAGCCCTTTCTTTAGAAGTTCTAACTGGGATAGTGTAAGATTATGTGACGAGAGATTAATAACTTGACCCTTATCCTCAGGATTTAGGCCGGATATCGACCTCTTTCTGGGCGATATCGCAGTTGATATTGGCCCTGTTGGCTGTCTAAAAAAGACTGAGATGAAGAGGAAGATGTGGACGTATAGTTTTGGGGAGCACTTGTATCCCCACGATTGCCCCATGGTTGAGGGTTAGATGGATAGTTATGTTGTTGGGAAGGAGGGGGAGGGGGTCTGTTTGAATAATTCCTTGGTCCCCTTGGTCTCCTGGGTCTAGAATAGCCTCTACCCCTATTGTTGGTACGTGTAGATCTGTCCACGTCCGACAGGTCAGTGTCAGAGGTTGACAGGTCCGTATCAGGTTCTCTCTGTGTTGTATTGCGGGTTAAGACTGAATAAGCTCGACTTTCTCGAAATTCTTGGAGGTCCCGCACAAATTGAGAATGCTTCCTCTCTTTTAAATTATATTGGAAGCGCTCTATGGAGACCTTTAGTTGAGTTTCCTTAGATGTAAATTCAGGGTCAGTCTTGAACCGCAGCACAAGCTCTTTTTGTTCTTTGAGTCTATTACCCAGGAGCTCAAGATTAACTTTCTCCTCCTCCAGCAATATATTAATAAATTTTAATGAGCAGTCTGTAGCAGTTTCCTCCCACTTTTTAAGTACTGGGGATGTACGCAGTCTGAGTGCTGGTAGGGTGGGTACCCTTAGTCCCCTAGGCACTATTTTATGTTTAAGATAATTTTCAAAAGATTGCACCTCCCAAAAGGATGCTGTGAACTGTTTATGACAGTTAGTTAGTTCTCTAAATGCTGATTTTAGAGATGGAGTAGGTTTAGTTTGTGCAAGAGTTTTTTCAGAGAAAATATCCCTTGCTTCTGAAAGCCATTCGTCCAAGTTAACAGTTCCTGCAATAAATCCTGCCATGCCAGCTTAAATAACAATTATAGTACGTAAGTAGTAGGGCCTCACGTCTGCCTAAGCGACTACACCTTGCGGATCAAAAACTAAAGAAAAATATTTATAAAGGTGCCGTAAAACTTAGCATTTAATTATATATAGCTAGATAAAATTCACCACAATATTAGTGCAATATAGTAATACTATCACCAAATAATAATTATAGATAATTAATGTATGTATCCTATTTATGATGATCGCCTGGTATGTTTAAGCGAACCATTCACAATACATATCTGATTGCATTAAGTATGCGTAAAGATAACCCCAAGTACACCCGACGCGTTTCTGCCTGGTTAGGTTTACTCATTATCACATATATAACCAGGCTTCCTCAGGGGTAACACAACACACAAAGGGTTAATTGAACACTCAAAAGGGTTAATAATCCTATATAGAGAGTAATATGAATGGTCACAGCCTTTAATGACCACATTCATCAAAGTGCAACACTGCAGCTCTAGACCGCTCCAGGTGGAGCAAAAATTAAATTATATTAAAGGATTTGTTCATCCAATGCAAGACACCTCCCCTCTGGGTAACGATAAACCCACTCTGGAATGATACCAATGATAGTACGGGAATGTCTCAAAAATGCCTCCTATATGAATAATTCCAGGTCCACTGTACTGTAAATAGATGTGCCAGATAACCTGAAAAAAGATCAAATACAGATACTAAATATATATAATAAAGAAGAGAAGAGGGCTTACCCTATCTTCATCAACACAGTTAATGATGGTTGTACTCACAATAAACTATAGGAGACCAGACCTGAGCTGCCTAGAAACAGACCAGGGTACATCTTAGTTAAGAAGAACATACATACACCGAGTCCTCATACATTTAGATAAGTAAGGCATCCCAAGGAGGACTTGTACTTACAGTGAAGAAGGCGAACAATCGCGCACGTCCTGCAGTGGCAGGGGACCCGACCGTCTGCCGGGATACACGCGCCCTGTATGCGCGCCGGTGTCCTTTTGTAAACCAGCGCTTCCGGGACCCGTCACATGAGCACCACCCATGTGACGCTGTACATGGGCGTGGCTCTGTTCCCGGAGCCGAGAGGCTCCGGACATTGCCGATTACTGACGGGGAGCGCTGGTTACAACCATTATCAAAATACTAAAGGCTGGCTCATATGGGAAGAGTGTGCAGGAACAACGTGTAACTTAGAAAGGATATATACAACGGCAATTCATAACCCTGGATATACAGGATTAGAACTATACATAACTAAAAGCATGTTTTAGTATATATAATGGAGGTACTATTCCAACCTATTATATACTTGAAGATACATAAGACTCCAAGAGGTAACCCTGATGCAATGGAAAATCCGACAAGGATAAAATGGGAATATTGGGAAATGGTGCTGAGGACAAGATCAGGAGCTTCTAACTTGCACCGCTATTGGGCATACAAAACGAAAAACTTATGTAAGAATAAAGAAGGGAATTAAACAAAGGGGGAGGGAATAAAAATATATTTGTAGTTCTCCTCTCTCTATTAGACCTGGAAATAATACTCCATTTATCAATCTAGACAAGTTTAATACGTAGCCATATTAAACCATTAGCCAAACGCAGGTAACTTGCATATGATATAAACACAATATTAATCCTATATGCATACGGACCTCTATCTGACATGAAAATAGGATAACGGGGGGAAGGGGGAAGGGGGGGGGAAGAAATAGCTGGGCCCTATGGGTCTACCAAACCCTAAGAGTCCCTAGAAAACGTCCCTAAACCTAGACGGCATGGACGCCCTAATAAGGGCGGTACCGTATTCTGGAACCTCCTACAGATACCTATTATGCCCTAGGTATGGGTGGTACTAGACATATCGGTCAGCTACAACCGTCCCTATCTACCTATCATTCCACCCAATAAAGGGAAGAGGTCCGTAATGTCATTAAGTAAAATATCTAAAGAAGTCGAGGATGTAATAAGTAAGGATATAGGTTATAAAAATGGAGCAAAAGACAACTGCTCATTCAGTCCTCCTGGGGACATAGATTTGAACTTAAAAATCCACCTTGTTTCCCTTTGCAAGAGGACTTTGTCCAAATTCCCCCCTCTTGGTGATGGTTTAATTTGTTCCAGACCCACGAAGGATAAACATTTGTAATCCCCTTGGTGTATTGTGTTAATATGGGTGGAAATTGGGGTGTCCCTCTTGTGCCGTATATCACCCAAGTGTTCCAGGACCCTGCGTCTAAATTCCCGCAGGGTCTTGCCAACATATTTGGCCCCACATTGACAGAGGGCTACATACACTATTGCCTTAGTACTGCAATTTATAAAGCTCCTGATCTCATGCCTCAAACCAGTATCACCATACAGTACAACCCTAGTTTTTTGTATACTCGGTTAGTGCAACCCAAAATCCGTTGGTTATCCTCAGATTTCATGATGCCTGTCACACATTCAACTACTAACTACTCTAACCCTAGGGCCGTAAGGGGTCCCATTCACAATTAACTCCAAACCGGGCCATGGCCCTGGGGTTTGGAGTTAATTGTCACACATTCCAGGCACCCAGTGCCAGAGGCAGCAAAACAACCCCAAAACATCATTGAACCACAACCATATTTCACTGTAGGTACTGTGTTCTTTTCTTTGTAGGCCTCATTCCATTTTCGGTAAACAGTAGAATGATGTGTTTCACCAAAAAGCTTTCTCTTGGTCTCATCTGTCCACAAGATGTTTTCCCAGAAGGATTTTGGCTTACTCAAGTTCATTTTGGCAAAATGTAGTCTTGCTTTTTTATGTTTCTGTGTCAGCAGTGGGGTCCTCCTGGGTTTCCTGCCATAGCGTTTCATTTCATTTAAATTTCGACAGATAGTTTGCGATCTTTGGAACTTGTTAGGGGCTGCTTTTCTACCATCCGGACTATCCTGCCTTGACACCTTTCATACATTTTTCTCCTCCGCCCATGCCCAGGGAGATTAGCTACAGTGCCATGGGTTGCAAACTTCTTGATAATGTTGCGCACTGTGGACAAAGGCAAATCTAGATCTCTGGAGATGGACTTGTAACCTTGAGATTGTTGAGTTTTTTTCCATAATTTTGATTCTCAAGTCCTCAGACAGTTCTCTTCTCCTCTTCTGTTGTCCATGTTAATGTGGCACACACAGACACACAATGTAAAGACTAAGTGAACTTCTCTCCTTTTTATATGCTTTCATGTGTGATTTTTATATTGCCCACACCTGTTACTTGCCCCAGGCGAGTTTAAAGGAGCATCACATGCTTGAAACAATCTTATTTTTCTACAATTTTGAAAGGGTGACAATTATTTTGTCCAGCCCATTTTTGGAGTTTGGTGTGACATTATGTCCAATTTGCTTTTTTCCTCCCTTTTTTGGTTTAGTTCCAATACACACAAAATGAATAGCAAAACATGTGTTACTGCAATCCTTTTCTGTGATAAATACTTAACTTTTTAGAAAAATTTCAGGGGTGCCAACATTCACGGCCATGACTGTATATATATATGTATATGTATATATATATATATATATATATATATATATATATATATACACAGGTGTATATATATATATATATATATATATATATATATATATATATATATGTATATATATATACACACACACACACACACACATATATATATATATATATATATATATATATATATATATGCATTGTGGATCTATAATTATACTGATAAATAGAATAAATAGAATGATACATAGTAACAAACACTCCTGGCTAAGGAAATGACTGTGCCATTGCCTCATCACTGACTAGAGGTAAATTTGGTTCCTTTTTTTAGTAATCACTATCTAGCCTTATCTTTCTTCTTGCATTAAGGAGTAAAGGCAAGCTACTTGACTATGCACTTTGCTACTATCAAAGAAGTGAATAGCTTTTTCAGTAAGCTTCTTTATAGTGAATGGGTAAAATTGTATCTCAACTGAACAACCTTAGTGCATGTTCAAAGGCTAAACAGATTACAAATGGAATTTTTTTTTTAACTTTCATGTTCTATAATAAAACACAATCAATATAACATAGTACTGCGCAGTTGCTCCTCAAATGCATGAAAAAGCTATCTTCTGTTTAATTTGAAGAGAAGCTTTTCCCTTAAATCTGAATGTTACAGTTGTGTTGTGAGCCAGTGTGCTTATAATAATGCATAGGCCCCAGTGTGCTTATAATAATGCATTGGCCCCAGTGTGCTTATAATAATGCATTGGCCCCAGTGTGCTTATAATAATGCATTGGCCCCAGTGTGCTTATAATAATGCATTGGCCCCAGTGTG
Source organism: Hyla sarda (assembly GCF_029499605.1). Classification (NCBI taxonomy): domain Eukaryota; kingdom Metazoa; phylum Chordata; class Amphibia; order Anura; family Hylidae; genus Hyla; species Hyla sarda. The sequence continues at coordinate 270,746,794 of NC_079191.1, read as the reverse complement.
CTTATAATAATGCATTGGCCCCAGTGTGCTTATAATAATGCATTGGCCCCAGTGTGCTTATAATAATGCATTGGCCCCAGTGTGCTTATAATAATGCATTGGCCCCAGTGTGCTTATACCCCCTCCCACTGCCTGCTCCTCATCTTTTGGAAACATCCCTGCTGCTGCCCTGCTCCTAGCGCAATCAGCGCACCGCACGGCACATGTCTATTCTCTGCTGCTCATCTCTGTACCTGACAAAGATGAGCAGCAGAGAATAGACATGTCCCGATGGTGGGCAGTGGCGGCGGTGAATGAATGAAGCCTACATGCGGGACATGTCGGCTTCATTCATTCACTGCCGCCAGTCCCACTGCTGCCCTGCTTCAAGAAGATGAGGAGCAGGCATCGGGAGGAGGAATAAACACACTGGGACCAATTAATTATTATAAACACACTGGGGCCAATGAATTATTATAAACACACAGGGGCCAATGAATGGAATAATGAATAATGGGTTATTTACGTAGTCTGTCAAAATTCTAACACAATTATTTTGTGCCTTATTCTATTTTAACACAACATTAATTTTAAAATGTAGTGGGTACGCCAGCATGTACATGTTCTACAATTAACAAGGTGGGCAGTGTGTATTTTCAACCTTAAAATGAATAGAGTTAATTAATATATAATTAATATAGAAAAATATATTAATATACTGTAAACAATTTTTTCTATAATTAAACATTAATGTAATAGCTTTGTTTCATGATGCAGAACAAGAACAGTTGTTAAAGGGGTGTTAATGTATTTTTCTGCAGACGTATGCACTTTCTGTAAGCCAGGTTGGACCTGGAATACATAAAAAAAAAAAAAAAAAAAAGCCATATTGCAAATTTGCGGGATTCCAGGTAAGGGCCCTCCTGCCGTACTCTCAACTGATTGGGATCCGCAATTTCATCACGGTGGTCCCGATCAGCCTGCTGAGCTATTTGGGAACCAAAATTACTGCATTTAGATGCCGCAATCAAGTTTAATCGCAGCCTCTAAAGGGTTAAATCCAGACATCAGTCCGATCAGCGCTGATAGCAACCGGGATGGGCTTAAAACACGCTGATCTGGAATTTCCGATGCAGAACGTCTACCACAGTAATTCCTTAGTGTAACTGGTGCGGCAGTATGCCATTGCAAACAATAGGAGGCTGCTGCCCCATATTTTCAGAGAGGAATTCCGCTAAGAAAATGTGTATTGTGAATTTGCCCTTGCACAATTAAAGAGCACCGATGATGCTACTAAAGATCCTCCTTCCTATGCTCAACCACCGTACACGCCTGTTTCCATAACTTGCCTGCAACTTCTGAAATGCCAAGCCAAAGCTGTGGGTAAAAATGTATTTATTGCTACTTTTTTTGTACACTTAATTTAATGCCATGAACGTATAATCTGAAAAACTATAGAAATTATGCAATTCCTCACCCTGTCGAGTAAATGGCAGCGTTTCTCAATCACAGTCTTCAAGTACCCCCAAGAGGTCATAATTTGTGGACCATGATTTAATAGTTCAGACAACAACACATGCAGCGATACTAAATATGTTTATAATTTTTTAAGTGTTTTATTTGAAAAATGGGGTGATTTCAACTTTTATTGGGGGGGAGGAGGGCGGATTTAAAAAAATATATTTTTAAACACATTTTTGGCCCCCTTAAGGGCCTATTATAAGCCATTAGTAGATGGCTTACATAGATTAGTGTAATGCTATTGCATTACATTGAATTATGTTTTGGTGCTCGATTGTTAAAGGAGTACTCCGGCGCGCACTTTTTTCCTTTTATCCCGTCCGGGCTGCAAAATAAAAAAAAAAACACACTTTCTCTTACCTGCCAACGAGCCCCCGGAGCTCCGGTACACTCCGGTACAGGTGTTTGGTCCCCGGGCTGTATTCTTCTTACTTCCTGTTAGCCCGACACGTCACACGGAGCTTCAGCCTATCACCGGCCGAGGCGGGACATCGCTGCGGCCGGTGATAGGCTGAAGCTCCGTGTGATGTGCCGGGCTAACAGGAAGTAAGAAGAATACAGCCCGGGGACCGAACACCTGTACCGGAGTGTACCGGAGCTCCGGGGACTCGTTGGCAGGTAAGAGAAAGTGTGTTTTCTTTTATTTTGCAGCCCAGACAGGATAAAAGGAAAAAAGTGCACGCCGGAGTACTCCTTTAAGGGCTGCCTAAGGCAGCCTTAAGCAATTGCCAATCCACGGAGCACTGGGAAGTCCCCGTTGTTCCACAGCAACCCACCTGCAGCTCGCAATTACATCGCAGAGCTGCAGATGGGTCCCCGAGACACCAGGAATTACAAGCATTTAATGTTTAAATTATGTTTCTTAATAATGATCATGGCATTTAACCATTTTAAATGATGAACATGGGAGCCAGCTCCGATGTCCATCACTACCGACAGATGTCAGCTGCTGATAGCAGAGGGGACCTGCCGATATGACGCAGACCTGCTAGGTCTTCTAGGGTAGTGATTTGCTGCCCCTGCGAAGGTTCCGCCTCAGTCCAATGGACCCAGTGGGACCAATTGTAGGGCGAGCCCTTCTCATACAGAGAACACTTGTGGTGATGCACTGATCATATCACTTGTGAAAGACTAAGGGATTCCTAAAAACATGACCTGTTGGGGGTACTTGAAGACTATGCTGAAGGATTACCCTCCCCTTCAGTTAAGAGGTTTATTGCCAACATGTAATTCACGTAACATTGGTAATAGCAAACAATAAAACACCCATCATTATCCAGGTAATAGATAAATAGTTGTAGAATAAGGATTAGAATAAGGAGGGCAAAAGGGAAATATTATCTCCAGATCTACTGTGAGAGGAAGGGCAAGGCAGAAAGTTACATCTATTTTTAAACCCCACCTTCTTCCAGTTTTCCACTAGGCACACGTATACTCCTTCATTATGAATCAAAACCATCTTTACTTAAATCTATACCACTTCACAGACAAGACTACAGGGGCTATATGTCCTGCACTCTCAAAGTGATCTTCCCCTTTGCATGGAGCTCCCAGATAGTCTTTCAAGATAAGTCTGGGTTCACACTTCAGAATAAATTCCATAGTAGCAGAACAGTGCACACCAAAGCTTTCTACTGCTGAAATTTCTACCCCGAAAAGAATGAGCTTGTTCAGAATGCCATGTGAATGCCGCCCTTGGAATCTCCACCCAGAATATTTTTAGCCTGAGATTCCGTAGTATAAATTCAACTTTATAAGCTGCTCTATAGGTCTCCTCCATTGATTAAAGGGGTACTCCGGCCCTGAGACATCTTATCCCCTATCCAAAGGATAGGGGATAAGATGTCTGACCGCGGGGGTCCCGCTGCTGGGGACCCCCGCAATCTTGTATTCGGCACCCACCTGTTTGAGCTGCACACCACGGTGCCAGCTCACAAACAGCCGGGTGGGGACCATGGGGGCGGAGTATCGTGAAGTCACGACTCCGCCCCCGTGTGACGTCCCCCCCCTGCCATGCAAGTCTATGGGAGGGGGGCGTGACGGCCGTCACGCCCCCTCCCATAGACTTGCATTGAGGTGACGGGGCGTGACGTCACACGGGGGCGGAGTCGTGACATCACAGACTTCCGTTCCGGTGGTCGAGACCCAGACCCTCCAGCGCTTCCGGAGCAGAAACAGGTGGGTGCCGCATGCTATATTGTGGGGGTCCCCAGCGGCAGGACCCCCGCGATCAGACATCCTAACCTTTGGGTCGGGGATAAGATGTCTAGGGGTGGAGTACCCCTTTAACTGAGTTTTTCATCTTTTTTTTCCATCAAAGTTGCAAAAAATAAATAAATCCAGTCTGTTATTTCATTAGAACAAATAGTGTATTGGCATCTCACAGATTTGTCTGATACTGTGTGTTTCAATTTTTCATTTTTACTGTTTGCATTAATTAGAGTCTGTCGTTCTTTTCTGTTTACCTCCAGCTATAATTTAAGTAATGCGAGGCAGACAGCTAGGCCAGCGCCTGACTGATTGCTCAATTTACCATATATGCATAGCTATAAAAATGGAATTAATCATTTCCTCTTAGCACTGTTTTCTATGACTCAAAAATGAAATTAAAGCTATATGTTAGAAAAAGCTACAAGGAAAGATCACAGGTGAACACTTTACAACTAACAAAGTAGCTTTTTAATGCATAGCTCTTCTGTGTGTTATTAAATCAACTTTGCTAACTATATACTATGTAGCCCCCCTAAACGTTGGATGTCTTACACGGTCTCATCATTTCCCCAGTCTTTGTCCCATCTAAGTCTATGTTCACACCACGCACAGAAATTTTGCTGCAGCAGAGTCCTACTGAATCCAACGGGATTCTGCTGCACTGTGCACATGGCAAAATTTCCGTGCCAGATGTTTCTGGTATGGAAATTCAGAATTCCATATCCGCAGAAAGGAACCTGTTCACTTTTTCTGCGGACTCTGCATTCACAGCCGTCTATGGGATTTTCTTTGCAAACATTCCGACATGTTAACCCCTTCCCGACCTATGACATACCTGTACGTCATGGGTGGCAAGGTGTTCCCGACCCATGACATACAGGTACGTCATGGACATTACTGCCGCTACTCGCGGCATCCCGCAGCGCCCGGAAAGATGGTGGCTATCACTGATAGCCAGCCATCTTACCGTGCGACCACGGGGGGTTTCGTCCCCCACCCCCCCCAGCGATCGCTGCTATCAGCTGGTCAAATCTGACTAGCTGATAGCAGCGTTTCGCTATCAGAATACTTAGCAGCGCGGTGTGTAAGTCCCGATCACGGGGATCGGGACACACACCGCTCTGCTAAGTGTCCCTGACCCGTCCCCCGGCGTCACTTACCCGTCGGAGCGGTGTCCCGAGCGGTCCCGGCGTCCTCCGTGCGGTCCCGGCGTCCTCCAGGCGGTCCCGGCGGCGCTGCGTCCCGGAGGTGAGTTTCCGGCAGCAGTGCAGCATCTTCATTGGCAGCAGTGAGATCGCCGTAAAGCGATCTCACTGCTGCCTCTGAGAGTTTCAAAACTGCAACTCCCAGCATGCCCAGACAGCCTTTGGCTTTCTGGGCATGCTGGGAGTTGTAGTTTTGCAACATCTGGAGGTCCACAGTTTGGAGACCACTGTATAATGGTCTCCAATCTGTGCTCTTCCAGATGTTGCAAAACTACAAATCTCAGCATGCTCAGTCTGTCCAGGCATGCTGGGAGTTGTAGTTCTCTAACATCTGGAAGAGCACAGATTGGAGACCATTATACAGTGGTCTCCAAACTGTGGACCTCCAGATGTTGCAAAACTACAACTCCCAGCATGCCCAGACTGCCCAAGCATGCTGGAAGTTGTAGTTCGGCAACATCTGATCCTTCAGATATTGCCGAACTACAACTTCCAGCATGCCTTGGCAGTCTGGGCATGCTGGGAGTTGTAGTTTTGCAACATCTGGAGGCACACTAGTTGGGAAACATTGTCCGTTTCCTACCTCAGTGCCTCCAGCTGTTGCAATTGTTGCAAAACTATAACTCCCAGCATGCACTGACAGACCATGCATGCTGGGAGTTGTAGTTTTGCAACAGCTGGAGGCACACTGGTTTGGAAACACTAAGTTTGGTTGCAAAACACTTGAAAGTTTATTACTTAACTTAGTGTTTCCAAACCAGTGTTCCTCCAGCTGTTGCAAAACTACAACTCCCAGCATGCACGGACAGCCAAAGGGCATGCTCGGAGTTTGCAACAGCTGGATGTTTGCCGCCTCCCCCCAATGTGAATGTACAGGGTACACTCACATGGGCGGAGGTTTACAGTGAGTGCTGCAAGTTTGAGATGGCGCAAATTTTGCGCTGCAGCTCAAACTTCCAGCGGCAAACTTGCTGTGAACCTCTGCCCATGTGACTGTACCCTAAAAACACTACACTACACTGACACTAACCTAAAATAAAAAGTAAAAAACACTACATATACACATACCCCTACACAGCCCCCCTCCCCCCAAAAAATGAAAAACATCTGGTACGCTACTGTTTCCAAAACGGAGCCTCCAGCTGTTGCAAAATAATAACTCCCAGTATTGCCGGACAGCCATTGACTGTCCAGGCATGCTGGGAGTTTTGCAACAGCTGGAGGCACCCTGTTTGGGAATCACTGGCGTAGAATACCCCTATGTCCACCCCTATGCAAATCCCTAATTCAGGCCTCAAATGCGCATGGCGCTCTCACTTTGGAGCCCTGTCGTATTTCAGGGCAACAGTTTTGGGACACATATGGGGTATCGCCGTACTCGGGAGAAATTGCCTTACAAATTTTGGGGGGCTTTTTCTTCTTTAACCCCTTATGAAAAGGTGAAGTTGGGGTCTACACCAGCATGTTAGTGTAAAAAAATAATTTTTTTACACTGACATGCTGGTGTTGCCCTATACTTTTCATTTTCACAAGAGGTAAAAGGGAAAAAAGACCCTCTAAATTTGTAACGCAATTTCTCCTGAGTACGGAGATACCCCATATGTGGGCGCAAAGTGCTCTGGGAGCGCACAACAAGGCCCAGAAGGGAGAGTGCACCATGTACATTTGAGGCGATTTGCACAGGGGTGGCTGATTGTTACAGCAGTTCTGACAAACGCAAAACAATAAATATCCACATGTGACCCCATTTTGGAAACTACACCCCTCACGGAATGTAATAAGGGGTGCAGTGAGCATTTACACCCCACTGGTGTATGACAGATTTTTGGAACAGTGGTCTGTGAAAATGAAAAATAAAATTTTTGATTTGCACAGTCCACCGTTTCAAATATCTGTCAAACGCCAGTGGGGTGTAAATACTCACTGCACCCCTTATTACATTCCATGAGGGGTATAGTTTCCAAAATGGGGTCACATGTGGGGGGGTCCACTGTTCTGGCACCATAGGGGCTTCCTAAATGGGACATGCCCCCCAAAAACCCTTTCAGAAAAACTCACTCTCCAAAATCCCATTGTCGCTCCTTCCCTTCTGAGCCCTCTACTGCGCCCGCCGAACACTTTACATACGCATATGAGGTATTTCCTTACTCGAGAGAAATTGGGTTACAAATTTTAGGGTGATTTCTCTCCTTTTACCCCTTGTAAAAATTAAAAAATTGGGTCTACAAGAAAATGCGAGTGTAAAAAATGAAGATTTAGAATTTTCTCCTTCACTTTGCTGCTATTCCTGTGAAACACCTAAAGGGTTAAAACACTTACTGAATGTCATTTTGAATACTTTGGGGGGTGCAGTTTTTATAATGGGGTCATTCATGGGGTATTTCTAATATGAAGATCCTTAAAATCCACTTCCAACCTGAACTGGGCCCTGAAAAATTACGATTTTGAAAATCTTGAGAAAAATTGGAAAATTGCTGCGGAACTTTGAAGCCCTCTGATGTCTTCCAAAAGTAAAACCTTGTCAATTTTTTAATGCAAACACAAAGTAGACATATTGTATATGTGAATCAATATGTAATTTATTTGGAATATCCATTTTCCTTTCAAGCAGAGACTTTCAAAGTTAGAAAAATGCTAAATTTTCAAAATTTTCATGAAATTTTTAGATTTTTTACCAAGAAAGGATACAAATATCAGTGAAATTTTACCGATAAAATAAAGTAGAATATGTCACGAAAAAACAATCTCGGAATCAGAATGATAAGTAAAAGCATTCCAGAGTTATTAATGTTTAAAGTGACAGTGGTCAGATTTTCAAAAAATGCCCAGGTCATGAAGGTGAAAATGGGCTGGGTCATGAAGGGGTTAAAGGGGTACTCCGGTGTAAAACTATTTTTTTATTTTTTAAATCAACCGATGCCAGAAAGTTAAACAGATTTGTAAATTTCTTCTATAAAAAATTCTTAATCCTTCCAGTACTTATTAGCTACTGTATTCTACCAAGTAAGTGGAGTTGTTCTTTTCTCTCTGACCACAGTGCTCTCTGCTGACACCTCTGTCCATGTCAGGAACTGTCCAGAGCAGGAGCAAATCCCCATAGCAAACAGATCCTGCTCTGGACAGTTCCTGACATGGACAGAGGTGTCAGCAGAGAACACTGTGGTCAGACAGAAAATAAATTAAAAAAGAAAAGAACCTCCTGTGGAGCATACAGTAGCTGATAAGTACTGAAAGGATTAAGATTTTTTTTTATAGAAGTAATTTACAAATCTGTACAAAACTTTCTGGAACCAGCTGATTTGACAGGAGTACCCCTTTAACATAGCATAAGGAAAACAAATTAGGAGGTTATTTAATGGGATCAATTGTGCTGTTCACCATTTCAGTGTTTCAGGTTCTGTAGTCCAAGTCACATTTTAGTACTAGACTTCTTTTCAGGGGTACTCCGGTGGAAAACATTTTTTCTTAAATCAACTGGTGCCAGAATTCTTTTCTCTTTGAATTTCATTTTTGTCTTGTCCACAGTGCTCTCTTCTGACACCTGATGCCTGTATCAGGAACTGTCCATAGCAAACCTATGCTGCTCTGGACAGTTCCTGACATGGACAGGGGTGTCAGCAGAGAGCACTGAGTGCAAGACAAAAAAGAAATTCAAAAATAATTTCCTCTGTAGCATACAGCTGCCAATAAGTACTTGAAGGATTAAGATTTTTACATAGAAGTAATTTACAAATCAGTTTAACTTTCTGGCACTAGTTCATTTAAAAAAAAAAATTCCACAGGAGTACTCCTTTAATAAGCCATTGCCATCTATTTTTCATTGTCTTTCGTTTTGCTTTTTTGTTTTCTTTTAAAATTAGACATAACACAAAGTTAACTTGTCCCTTATGTTTATTCATCTTTCTTACTCGATTCTGCTTTTCTGTTTTTAGCATTTAGCTTTTATAAACACATAACAGGCTATCAGCTGTTCATAAATTAACTCATAAGTGCATGCTTGACAAGTTGGCCGTAAGATATTGGAAAGCTGTTCAATTAAAGCACACTAATTTCTGCAATTGCTTGAAATCTATGCCATGGTTATATCATTTGTGCCGCTTAAGAGACAAACATGGGAAACTGTGGAGTCTACATCTGGGAAATAAGTTGTCTTTGTAAATACTGCAATCTCATTTTGCTTCATAAGAGGAAAATAAATTATAGATTTCAAACATGCTTTCTGGTAGGATTGTTTCGGCACTTTAAAGTTAAAATCATATGTATAAATCATTTTACCTTATACTTAGTCATCAATTAAAAAAAAAAAAAATCTTGTTTTGGGAGCACATGGTGAGTGAAGGTTGCCATATATTCCCGTTGGTTTGGTCCTGTGCGGCGACCATTGTTGCCGAGACGCAGTGTCTGTGTGGGGTCACAGTCTAAAGTTGGGGACTAGGTCAAGCAGTGTTGGTGCTGCTCGGCCACAGGATCATTTCCTTTATGGACACCGGTGTCACGGCATCCACTGCCATACCATTTTAAGTTACCATACCATTTCTGAGAAGGAGCGTCATTCACACCGGGTGGCCTGTCAATCACACTTGCTTGTGCGCCTTTTAGTTGTTTTAAACAGTGGCTATGCATCTCGTGTCTGTAAGCCATCTTGTCATTGGGAAAGAGACCCTTGTCTCGAAACGCATTTGATATTGGCTAAATAAAGGAGTACTTTTCCATAATTGGATTTATGTTGCTGTACCTATATGCAGATTGCGCCTACACATCCTGTTTTATTTTTATTTTGCTATTGCCAGCATGGACCTTGATTGCTTGGATTCTCCAGGACCTGAGTCCCAGTGGCTGCACAGCATAACTATATCTAAGGCAGTGTTTCCTAACTGGGATGCCTTCAGATGTAGCAAAACTACAATTCCCAGCATGCTGGGAGTTGTAGTGTTGCAACAGCTGGTGGCACCCTGGCTGGGAAACACTGATCTAAGGCGTACATAATGGTTGTGTCTCTCACACAATCCGATGAGGTGAGCATAAGCTCTCACCATCTTTTATCTCAAATATTCTTCTTGTACCAGATGTACTGTCCCATGGGAAGCTCTGCCTTTGTTTTTACTATTAGTGAGCTAGAAACTTCACCAAGGTAGAGTTGTGTGGTTGTGGTCCTGGATAATCTGCTGTAGTGTCAAGTTTTTGTACTTTCATGTTTTCATATTGTTTATAGTGCACTGTGTTTCTCTAAGCATATAACAAGATTGTTGAAGAGAACAGGGGGTTAACTTTTGCAGCTTTAGGATGCATTTACTTTCCAGAAAACAGTAACAGCCCAGAGCATGGTCATGTATCTGCCTTTAGCCAATCAATATATTGTTCCAGTCCCTTTTCCTGGGATAGGAGGAGGTACTTCCCTTTTAGCAGAGTAGTGTTGTCCTGACGTCGGTCAGACAAACACATTGGCCCTCATTTACTATTGCAAACCCGACACATTTTGTTTGGTTGTGCGGCAGAAATTCTGTCTGCACCAGAATTTGGGCCAGAATTGAAAAAACACGACTAACTCTCCATTTTACTAAGAAAACCCAAAAGGGGCGTGGTCACCGGGAAATGGGGCGTGATCACCAAAAAGGGGCGTGTTCCCGACATTTTCACAAAAACCCAACAAATTTACTAAGGTTTCCACATAAAATGTGGTGGATTTCAGCTGAGGTAAACCCTACAGATCAGAGCATGTGTAAAAAAAGCAAAATGTAGGGAAAGTGGAAAATGTAGGGAAACCTTAGTAAATAACGTGGAAAATAAATTGTATGAAATTAAAACCCACAAAGAAACCTACACTCCACTCTTGTGGAAAATCAGGGCCATTGTGTGGTCATCAAGGTCACCATTCCCAGATCTATCCAAGCCTGCAGCACGTCCTGCTATAGGGATTCATCTCACCATACAGAAGAAAGCAGCCAGGGCCCACCGTGCATTAAGAGTTCACAGCTTCTGTGCTTCCTTCATGTACAGGAAATAAATCTACTTCCTGGTGCACAAAATACCAGGGCATCAGGATGTACATATGCGTCCATTGTCCTTTAAAGGGTTAAAAATGTTATGTGAGCATTGGTGGTTCATTGGTAGAATTTTTTTTATGCTACCGGGGATGCCTAGGTTCAGTTCCTGGCCAATGCAGCAAGTGTTTTAAGTGCTGCAGTATTTGTTGACATTATATAAATGAATAACATTTATCATTATTATGCATTTATGCAGCTTACGCTCTGTCTAATTTTTGAATTTCGTCCTTCTGTTCAGTCCTAGGAGAAGAAAAGAAGTCAAGCTATGAAGGATACCACCGTGTATTAAACCTTGCCATTCACCAGTATATCATGTGGTAAAATATTCCACTCTGCAAGCTAATAGGACAGGTGAATGAAGCCTGAGCCTATATAGAGCCCTAAGCATCATCACCATTATTTTATTAACAAGTACTACCGGAGCCTTGTGCTGTTGAATAGACTAAAATCCCTTAGGGAGGGACACTTCCTACCAATTTTAAAATCTACCACCTCCTATGAAGGTCATGCTGAGAGTTTGTAATGGCTATAAAGATGTTAGGCGCAGGGGAGTAGAGGGGGCTCGATCTACTGCTATGGCCTATGGGTAGATCGTGACCCTGGTCACTTATCATGCGCGCGCGTCCTCCTCACCGCTCTGCTCGGCTCTGTTACTATGTGTGCTACCTCCCGGTGGCCCCTGCGTTTTTAAAGTTAACACGGGGCCGGCGGTTGCAGAGAGGTAACCAGGGCATCCTTGTGTCCCGAATAGATTTTTCGGGACACAGGGATGTCCCTAATGTGACGCAGCCACATCTCAAAGCAGCCCCAGGTCCGGCGGCCCACTGGGAAATTTCAGGGTATCCCGGTAGGCCAGTAGTGTTGAGCGGCATAGGCCATATTCGAATTTGCGATATTTCGCAAATATACGGACGAATATTCGTCATATATTCGCTAAATTTGGATATTCGTAATATTCGCGTTATATTTTCACATATGCGAAAATTCACATATGCGCCAATTTGCGTATGCAAAAAGTTAGCATAAACAAAAATTTGCATATGCGCAATTTAGTATATTCGGAAATTTGCATATGCGAAAATTTGCATATGCTAAAATTTGCATATGCTAATTTTCACATATGTGAACATTTGTACGCCAGTCTCACACAGTAGTATTAGAGCCTTCTTTACACCACACAAGCTGGAAGCAGAGAGGGATGATCACTGTGATGTGTACTGTGAAAAAAAACAACAACGAATATTCGTAATTGCGAATATATAGTGCTATATTAGCGAATCTTCGCAAATATGCAATATTCGCGAATAAAATTCGCATTGCGAATAATTGTGAGCAACACTATAGGCCAGTCTGGGCCTGGAAGAAACTGCACTGGAGGATCGAAGCAGTGATACCGGGGCACGCTGGATAGCCCCTTTAAGGGAACATTATTACAGGGCAGTATGGAGGGCTTTAGTAAGTGAAATTGTTAGTAGTAATGTAGAGGTCACCTCCATATTGCCCTGCAATAATGCACCCTTGATGTAGAGGTGCCCCCATATTGCCCTGTAATAATTTATTGACTATGTTCATAGAGTTGGAAATGAACATGGTGAAATGAGCCCTGACAGTTTGAAGTAAAGGCTGACTAGAAGTAAGCATTAGCTAGTTTCTCTAGGTCAAGAAGCTGTAGAGGTATTGGGGGGTTTTCTTTTTTTTTCCCTCTAAAAAGGAGGTCTTAAAAATACATTTCTATGGGTTCAAAAGGTTGACTGCAGAGGTATTTCAGTACCAATGGTGTGTCTCCAAAGTCAATGGACTAGGAACCTTGGACAAAGTCTTTGACCTCTTTGATGAATCTCATTACTATAATGAGTACTGAACCTCGAAAGAAGCAGCTAAAGCTGATAGATGCACCTTTAGAGTAGAGGACTCAGACAGCAAAAACCTCTGCCAAAACTTTCATATCTAGAGGTTCTAGAAGGAATAGTCTAAAGGCAAATGCTTAGCTATACAGTAGGTAGCTACTATGTCAGCTGTCCTCCCAAAGGAAACCTGGCATTAGAAGTCTCTCCTTTGGCTCTGCTTTTTGGTGCCACAATGTCCTTTGTTGCTTCCTATAATAATGTAGTAATGAAGCAAAAAAAAAGATATTCGCACTCACCGCGAGGTTTCAGACTCTGCGTTCCTAAACGGAGCTGCCGATTGACCGAGGCAGGTAAGGATGCTTAGCGCTCGGAGGCTATCACTGGTTAATTTCGCGCAACAAGCGCTTCTTCCGGACTCTTCCTATAATAATGTCTACATGAACAAGACTGCCTAAGAATTATGCCTGCTAGATATTATCCTCTGAAACATGTTCTGCTCCTGCCTTTACTGGCCTGAGGGAGGTTCTCCTCCACCCTGCTGGATGGATCATCCATAAGATCATCCAGCTCTACTCCAAATGGCAGGTGTGAACACTTTCCTGCACAGATTAAATTTTTGGACATAATGTTGGCCTGCCAAGGTTTTAACCAAACATCTCTTCTTTCAGCTGTGGATAAGATACGCATCTAGATGCCAGCCTGGTTTGTGATACTGAGGCATCTGACAGCCATCTCTTTGTAATCAGAGATTATAAAAACTTGTCACTCGGAATCCTGGGTGCCATGTCCTCCTGTAATCTGCACATCACTTCTTGAGTGCCTTAACCCCTTAAGGACTGAGCCCTTTTTCACCTTAAGGGCTCAGCACTTTTTTGCAATTCTGACCACTGTCACTTTATGCATTAATAACTCTGGGATGCTTTTACCAATTATTCTGATTCTGAGATTGTTTTTTCATGACATATTCTACTTTAACATAGTGGTAAATTTTTGTCATTACTTGCATTCTTTCTTGGTGACAAATCCCAAAATATCATGAAAATTTTGAAAATTTAGCATTTTTCTAACTTTGAAATTCTCTGCTTGTAAGGAAAATGGATATTCCAAATGAACTATATATTGATTCACATATACAATATGTCTAAAGTTGACATGTTTTTACTTTTGGAAGACATCAGAGGGCTTCAAAGTTCAGCAGTAATTTTCCAAAAATTTTTTAAAATCTGAATTTTTCAGGGACCAGTTTTGAAGTGGATTTGAGGGGTCTTCATATTAGAAATACCCCATAAATGACCCCATTATAAAAAACTGCCCCCCCCCCCAAGTATTCAAAATGACATTCAGAAAGTGTGTTAAACCTCTAGGTGTTTCACAGGAATGGCAGCAAGGTGAAGGAGAAAATTCTAAATATTCATTTTTACACTCGCATGTTTTTATAGACCCAGTTTTTGAAATTTTACAAGGGGTAAAAGGAGAAAAAGCCCCCCAAAATTTGTAACCCAATTTCTCTCGAGTAAGGAAATACCTCATATGTGTATGTCAAGTGCTCTGTGGGTGCACTAGAGGCCTCAGAAGGGAAGGAGCGACAATGGGATTTTGGTGAATGAGTTTTTCGGAAATGGCTTTTTGGGGGCATGTCCCATTTAGGATGCCCCTATGGTGCCAGAACAGCAACAAAAAAAACATGGCATACCATTTTGGAAACTACACCCCTCATGGAACGTAACAAGGGGTCCGCTGAGCCTTAACACCCCACAGGCGTTTGATGACTTTTCATTAAAGTTGGATGTGTAAATGAATTTATTTATTTTTTCACTAAAATGCTGGTTTTCCCCCAACTTTTACATTTTTACAAGGGGTTATAGGAGAAAATGCCCCCCAAAATTTGTAACCCCATCTCTTCTGAGTATGGAAATACCCCATGTGTGGACATCAAGTGCACTGCGGGCGCATTACAATGCTCAGAAGAGAAGAAGTCACATTTTGCTTTTGGAAAGCAAATTTTGCTGAAATGGTTTTTGGGGGGCATGTCGTATTTAGGATACCCCTATGGTGCCAGAACATCAAAAAAAAAACACATGACATACTATTTTGGAAATTCCACCCCTCAAGGAACGTAACAAGGGGCACAGTGAGCCTTAACACCCCACGGCTGCTTGACAAATTTCTGCTAAAGTTGGACGTGAAAATGAGAAATTTTACTTATTTTTTTTTCACTAAAATGCTGGTTTTACCCAAAATCTTTCATTTTTTAAGGGGTAATTGGAGAAAAAGCTTCCCAAAATTTGTGACCCCATTTCTTCTGAGTATGGAAATACACCATATATGGATGTAAAGTGTTCTGCGGGTGAACTACAATGCTCAGAAGAGAAGGAGTGCCATTGAGCTTTCGGTGAGAGAATTTGGTTGGAATAGAAGTGCGAGGCCATATGCGTTTACAAAGCCCCCCATGGTGCCAGAACAGTGGACCCCCCCCCCCACATGTGACCCTATTTTGGAAACTACACCTCTCACAGAATTTAATATGGGGTGCAGTGAACAGACCTTTGGAGCTGTGGGCAATGCAATTGAAAAATTTAATTTTAATGTTCCAAAAATCTGTCAGACACCTGTGGGGTGTAAATGCTTACTGTACCCTTAATTACAATACATGAGGGATGTAGTTTCCAAAATGGGGTCACATGTGGGGGGGTCCATTGTTCTGGCACTATGGGGGCTTTGTAAACACACATGGACTTTAGTTTCAGACACATTCTCTCTCCAGAAGCCCAATGGCGCTCCTTCCCTTCTGAGCATTGTAGTTCGCCCGCAGAGCACTTTACGTCCACTCATGGGGTATGTTCTTACTCCGAGGAAATGGGGCTACACATTTTGGGAAGCTTTTTTTCCTATTCTCCTTTGTGAAAATGAAAAATGTAGGGTAACACCAGCATTTTAGTGAAAAAACATTCCATGAGGGGTGTAGTTTCCAAAATGGGGTCACATGTGGGTATTTATTGTTTTGCGTTTATGTCAGAACCGCTGTAAAATCATCCACCCCTGTGCAAATCACCAATTTAAACCTCAAATGTACATGGCACGCTCTCACTCCTGAACCTTCTTGTGCGTCCACAGAGCATTTTACACCCACATATGGGGTAGTTCTGTACTCATGAGAAATTGCGTTACAAATTTTGGGGGTCTTTTTTTCCTTTTACCGCTTGTGAAAATTTTAAGTATGGGGCAACACCAGCATGTTAGTGTAAAAATATATTTTTTTTACACTAACGTGCTGGTGTAGACCTCAACTTTACCTTTTCATAAGGGGTAAAAGGAGAAAAGCCCCCCAAATTTTGTAACGCAATTTCTCCTGAGTACAGAGATACCCCTTATGTGGCAATAAACTGTTTCCTTGAAATACAACAGGGCTCCGAAGTGAGAGAGCACCATGCGCATTTCAGGACTAAATTGGGGATTTGAATCTGCCACAAAAATTCCCCTTGGCAAGTGTTTCCCAAACAGGGTGTCTCCAGCTGTTGCAAAACTCCTGGCATGCCTTGACAGTCAGTTGCTGTCTGGTAATACTGTGAGTTGTTGTTTTTCAACAGCTGGAGACTCCGTTTTGGAAACACTGCCGTACAATACGTTTAAAAAATTTTTTTTTTATTGGGGTGGGACTGTGTAGGGGGTATGTGTATATGTAGTGTTTTACCCTTTATTATGTGTTAGTGTAGTGTAGTGTTTTTAGGGTACATTCACACGGGCAGAGGTTTACAATGAGTTTCTTGCTGGGAGTTTGAGCTGCGGCGGAAAATTTGCCGCACCTCAAACTTGCAGCAGAACTCACTCTAAACCCACTCCTACCCTGTACATTCACATGGGGGGGGGCAAACCAGCTGTTGCAGAACTACAACTCCCAGCAT
This sequence comes from Hyla sarda, assembly GCF_029499605.1. NCBI lineage: Eukaryota > Metazoa > Chordata > Amphibia > Anura > Hylidae > Hyla > Hyla sarda. The sequence goes on along the minus strand of NC_079191.1, from coordinate 270,730,085 downwards.
GCACTGCCAGACCATACATGCTGGGAGTTGTAGTTATGCAACAGCTGGAGGCACATTGGTTGCAAAACACAGAGCTTGTTACTTAACTCAGTGTTTCGCAGCCAGTGTGCCTCCAGCTGTTGTAAAACTACAACCTTGCCCATAAAAGGGAGCTGCAGCCAATGATCGCTCTCTTGGGTTCCGGATCATCGGAGAATTGAGATCTGCGTAACTTGCAAAGACAACCCTAGGCCTGAAGCCTGCCGGCCTAAGCCTGAATCAAACTGTGAGTCCTAAACTAAATCCCCGCTAAAGCTAGCGTGACTACTGGAACGAATCTAATCCCCTAAATCCAGTGGAGCAGTGCATATCAGTTTCCGGACTTTCAAACGCTCAAGGTCCCAACCACTGTTAATATCTGAGAGACTTTGCTTGTAAAGAGACTGTTCCTGTTATAAAGCCTGCATAAAATCTTCAGTAAAAGTTTCAACAGTTTTCAGCAAACTCTCAGGTTGTGGGCATTCACTTATTTAATACCTCGCTACCACTCTTGGGACTGGTGGCGGTAGGACAAGCATTACAGAGGAGCCCTCACATTGGTGTCACGAATAGAAAGGGTTAACCAGACACCCTTTAGTTACCGCACAGCTACACCCTATATACCCTACAACCCCAGGCTACCACACCTATATATATGTCATAAGAGACAAGCAGACTTATTTATTTCCACACCCCTGTGTATCTAGATGTTGATTCTATACCTGCGGATAACGGGGTAACCCTGTTGTCCGCAGGTGTAGAATCAACATTTAGATACACAGGGGTGTGTAATTAAATACGTCTGCTTGTCTCTTATGACATATACAGAAAGAACAACAAATATAAAATTGGAAAATAAACCACAGCTCCTGCTTAAACAACATGGTCACCAGCACCTTTGAAAGAATTACATAATACAGGGTAAGAGCCTGTGAACGTAACAGCATCCTCCAGCTGTGTATATACTGTTCCTTTTAAATAATACTACTAACACTATTTACATTTAGATATATTTACACAGTATATTTAATGAATGATATTTGGACAAATAAATAGGTTGGTGAGAGGCAAAGTATGGGCTATGGGTTTAGTTCCCGGAGTACACCTTTAAGCTTCTACAGCAGCTAATTTGATATCCACTCGGTGTTCATATTCGGATCTTGTTGTCCTTTTGGGTTGGGATTGACCCTGGGATGTTGTTGTAAGGAAAGAATCAGACATGCCCATGCCAGTGTTATTAAAATACAAACCTCAAGAAGTACAAGAAGCGGACTGGTTATTCCTGTAATGTACACTAATATAGATCTGGCTTCCTGACAATGCTGCTGCCTATTTTTCCACGCTTTAAGTTTTTGGGTTTCAAATTGTTCTTCACTCCAATATGAATAAAGTTACTGTTCTACAAAAGTTAGTCACCTGCCAGAAAAAGTTGGTTCTTGAAAGTTTTCTTAAGCTTTGTAATCATTATACAAGGAACAAAATATTTTTTTCTGCTGGGCATAGCTAGGTGTATGCTGTTATGGGACCTGGGGAGACTACTTTTGTTAAGATTGGCTTTTAAAATGGCAGTCCCCCTGGTGTCCCGACGCTCCGGGAAGGTCTCTGCTGCCTGGGAACGTCGCTCTCCATTGCCGCCATCACATTGCTACGCACGCCACTCCTATTGGATGACGGGATGGCGTGCGCAGCGACGTGATGACGACGAAGGAGATCGCCGGCAATGCAGGGGATCCCGAGGAGTACACTACGGAGCCCCAAGGACAGGTGAGTGATCGTCAGCGGACAACACGGGGCACCGTAAACAGCTATCCGGTGGCAGCTGAAGCAGTCTGTGCTGCCGGATAGCTGTTTATGTGATGGCCCTGACATAAAAAAGCATTGTATGTTGATGCTGCCTTCAACATGCGATGGCCTCTGAGAGGCCATCGTATGTTGAAATGATCGTATGTCGAGGCCATTGTAGGTCAGGGGGTCACTGTACATGGCTGTAATTCGTGTGCACACAATGAAGTGACAGCATTATTACTGTATTTAATAAGCAATTGCATATTGGGTTGTGTAAAATATATGGACAAAATTCCATTATACATGGTAGTGGCACAAGTGATATGCAAAGGTTAACTGAGCACTTTGTGAAACAAAATAAAAAGTGAAATAATAAAAATAAATAGGTTGGTGAGAGGCAAAGTATGGGCTATGGGTTTAGTTCCCGGAGTACACCTTTAAGCTTCTACAGCAGCTAATTTGATATCCACTCGGTGTTCATATTCGGATCTTGTTGTCCTTTTGGGTTGGGATTGACCCTGGGATGTTGTTGTAAGGAAAGAATCAGACATGCCCATGCCAGTGTTATTAAAATACAAACCTCAAGAAGTACAAGAAGCGGATTGGTTATTCCTGTAATGTACACTAATATAGATCTGGCTTCCTGACAATGCTGCTGCCTATTTTTCCACGCTTTAAGTTTTTGGGTTTCAAATTGTTCTTCACTCCAATATGAATAAAGTTACTGTTCTACAAAAGTTAGTCACCTGCCAGAAAAAGTTGGTTCTTGAAAGTTTTCTTAAGCTTTGTAATCATTATACAAGGAACAAAATATTTTTTTCTGCTGGGCATAGCTAGGTGTATGCTGTTATGGGACCTGGGGAGACTACTTTTGTTAAGATTGGCTTTTAAAATGGCAGTCCCCGTGGTGTCCCGACGCTCCGGGAAGGTCTCTGCTGCCTGGGAACGTCGCTCTCCATTGCCGCCATCACATTGCTACGCACGCCACTCCTATTGGATGACGGGATGGCGTGCGCAGCGACGTGATGACGACGAAGGAGATCGCCGGCAATGCAGGGGATCCCGAGGAGTACACTACGGAGCCCCAAGGACAGGTGAGTGATCGTCAGCGGACAACACGGGGCACCGTAAACAGCTATCCGGTGGCAGCTGAAGCAGTCTGTGCTGCCGGATAGCTGTTTATGTGATGGCCCTGACATAAAAAAGCATTGTATGTTGATGCTGCCTTCAACATGCGATGGCCTCTGAGAGGCCATCGTATGTTGAAATGATCGTATGTCGAGGCCATTGTAGGTCAGGGGGTCACTGTACATGGCTGTAATTCGTGTGCACACAATGAAGTGACAGCATTATTACTGTAATTAATAAGCAACTGCATATTGGGTTGTGTAAAATATATGGACAAAATTCCATTATACATGGTAGTGGCACAAGTGATATGCAAAGGTTAACTGAGCACTTTGTGAAACAAAATAAAAAGTGAAATAATAAAAAGGGTGCAAAGTTCAATCACTCACCATATACAGATAAGTAATAGATTTGTGCTGCTATGTGTCGAGGCTAAACTTGGGATCCTGCTTCAGCAACTGCGCATGCCCAAACCGACCACTTAAACAGGAGAGAAAGAACAGAGCCGGAACCGCTCCAAACCATTCCCCTAAACCAGATTTATGTTATTCAACCTAACATCAATCTCAACAAACTGATCCTTCTATGACTGATTAAATGCCCAGCCTATACTGTCTTAGTGACAGTATGCACCAGACACCAAAAGCTGACCTCCTCTATGGCTACTAGTACTCAACTCACTATTCCAAAGCAGCCGCAGTTTATACGTTAGCTTACCGTCTACTCCTTTTGGTACTGCAGCTTTTCTGCAGGTCTCAAATTATTTTCAACATTTTCTTCTGTTTACTCCCAACTCTGAGCGAATAGCCATTCCGGGTCTCACACACCCCACTTTAGTTTTAGATAGACTCAATCCCTAGGCAATGATTTACCTTTACAGTAAAACAAAATAATAGAGTCAAGCAGAGTCAACCACAAAACAGTTCCTTGGTTTCTAAACAGTACATTTAAAATGAACATGCAGTCTTTTTCATTTAAAAGAGGAGAGAAAACAACATCTACCACTCTAACAGGCTGTCATTAATACTTTGCTATGGTGGTACCGTCAGGGACGAATTAACTCAATGGGCTAAAGGGGTTGTTGCCCATAGACCTTTACTGCTGGGGTTCTCTCAATGCTAGACTGATTAATGTGGTTTTTTATTTGTTTTTTTTTCAACATCTGTCAAGAACCCAGCTTCAGTGGCCTGTGGTTGAGGCATGGCACCGCAGCAGGGGCTGCAGGTAGCAGATGTGCCACGCAAAGTCACGTCTGCTAGAAAAGGCCCCATGACATCACTGTGTCCCTTTGGCAACTGTCCACTGTGCTCCACACATGCCTCCTCTCCCTGGAGAGGGCATAGGATTCTGAGGACAAGGGGGTCTGCAGGATTGGAGGGTCTGGAGGAGGAGGACCCTGGATTCTGGAAGAGCACAGAGTGATCTGGAGTGGGGCAGAGAGCACTAGAAGAGGACAGGGGGGTCTGGGAGAAAACAGAGGGGTCTGGGGGACAGAGGCCTGGAGAAGGACACAGGAGTCTGGGGGACAGGAGTCTGGAGGAGGAAGACACAAAGGTCTGCAAACGGGTCTGGGGGAGGAGGGCAGAGGATTCTGGGAGGGCCAAATGAGTCTGGGGGGAGCAGAGAGGTCTTGAGGAGGTACAGGATTGGGAATTCAGCAAAACAGAGAAGAATCAATTAATAGCAGTATTATTTTAAGGAGCACAGTGTGTGGCATGATTATATTCAGAGGGCAGTGTGTTGCAGGGTAATATTCAAAGGGTACAGTGTATGGCAGAGTTATATTCAGGGGATCACAGTGTGGCAGGGCTTTAATTATTATTGGTTTTATATAGAGGATAATGATCTGCTGGCAAGTAAGAAGCCAACAATGCCTGTGCATCAAACTTTCCAGAGGGAAGAGGTAGCTGAAAGGAGTCATGGTGGTCTGGACCAAATGAAGAATAAAAGGAAAGCGAACAACAACATGCCACCTGTCAGTAACTGGATGTAGCTGCACTGTAATCACTTATATGGTCTGCAGAGCCTGTAAGTCTCGGAAAAGTCTGCAGACTGTATGTATTGCCATTCTCTAACACCCTAACACTGGCTGGGGGTGAGGGGGCCGGATCGTCATGCTTTTCTAATCTGGCCCTTGGTATAGGCTGTGGAACCCAAAACCAAAAGACCTAGTAACTATTTACTGAGATAATCTGGATCCTCACAGCTATACTACTGGTTAAATAAATTACAGGAAAAACATTGTCAAAATATCTCGATTTTTTTCACCACTTTCTATAGTCTATATATTTCTAATGACCTATGTGTTGTATTAAACAAAGTTATTAAAATATTTTTATGTATTAGCCAAATATCTGTAGCCATAGGCATTACAGCAATGTTTTTCATAGTTGTTGCCATTTATGTAATACATTTTCTAGTCTCATCCTACTCTGTGGGGAAATAATCTTAAAAGACTTACACCAGAACCTGTAGAGCATGCTCATGCATAGTATTGTCGTATATATGTACATCGTTTCAGGCTCTAGTTATAGCCCAATTACATGGTTGATGCAACCATAGATTTTAGATAAAAATGTTTATAAATAAGCGAATAGCTGGTAAAAGTTAACGGCTGTGCAAATAATAAACAAGAAAACTAAATTGCATTTGTATGTTTTGCTAATAAAACTTTTTAACTGAATTACAGTGAGTCATATTTTTTTGCTCCGAAAGTATAAATATACATTGCTCTGTATACTTTCCCCAAAGTGCATATTTATATTTTTACCGTTTGACAGCTTTATGATATGCACTGTAAGCTTACAAATATGTGCTGGGAATCAATAGCAAATTAATGTGTGTATTAAAGCATATCCATACTCTATTTTTAGACCAATGTTCTTACCTAATCTGGGAACAAGGTTGACAAATCAAGCATGCTCGGAGGCATAATTCGTATTTGCACGCCTGCGGACAATTTTTACATATCTTCCAAACCATCAGTTTTAAAAAAGATGCGTTCACATTCAATAAGAGGTGCCACTTATGTCTGCTATGATCCAAAATTATTTTACTGGTTGCAGATGTAATGAAATTAAAGCGTTTCTCTGAAGGCTTCCAGCTCGAAGAAGTAATCATAAACATCTATATAGCACATTTTCATTAGTCATCCAATTAATAAAGTCTGCTGCATTGCAACATTTCTGCAGGAATAAAAAAAAAGTCCATACTGGACACTTCAGCTTTTTGTAAGTAATATGTCATTTGATGCAAGGCAGTAAGCCAGTTCACGCTGACTGATATACTGGCACATCATTTAAAACATTACAGTTAATTTAGGTAAGTGCAGTCTTATAGTCTTGGCCAATAAAACATTGGTGTGGTCAGTTGCCAAAACACTCATTATTAGATCAAATCTAAACTTTCAAGAGACAATTTGTTCTAATTTCGAGTCCTGAGACATCATAATGTGTTCTACCTGTGGTGCAGTAAGGCGCTACCAAGTAGTGACAATGCAGAGCATGGCCTATGTGTTAAAGGAATGCACGGGATGATAAATGACTGCATTGCTTAGATGGTTTAGACAATATAACGCATTATAAAAATTAAATGTACATCTACTATACTCAGATTAACTGTTCTCAGCAACTAAGTTAACATCTTACTTTTGCATTGCTGTCACCATATAAGTTGGAAAAATTGCTTGACATACTCTATATGCTGTGTACAGTATTCCCCCCACATCTTCCATTGTCTAATAATTGCTCCCACAATTGATTTCTTCACACCAAGCTGCTTACCTATAGCAGATTCAGTCTCCCAGGCTGGTGCAGGTGTACAATTTTGTTTCTGGTGTCCTTCGACAGCTCTTTGGTCTTGGCCATAATGGAGTTTGGAGTTTGACTGTTTGAGGTTGTGGACAGGTGTCTTTTATACTGATAACAAGTTCAAACAGGTGCCATTAATACAGGTAATGAGTGGAGGACAGAGGAGACTCTTAAAGAAGTTACAGGTCTGTGGTAGCCAGAAATCTTGCTTGTTTGTAGGTGACCAATTACTTACTTTCCACCATCATTTGCAAATAAATTCTTTAAAAAATCAGACAATGTGATTTTATGGATTTTTTTTCCTCATTATGTCTCTCATAGTTGAGGTATACCTATGATTAAAATTACAGGCCTCTCTCATCTCCTTAAAGGGGAGAACTTGCACAATTGGTGACTAAATACTTTTTTGCCCCACTGTATGTATATATATATATATATATATATATATATATATATATATACTCATCTGATTTGACTTCTAAATTCACTTCATTAATCCAAGGAATCCCCATATATGACTGTATAAGAATGGCTAAAATTTTATGTTTGATGTTATTCCTGAAAACCCCACCTGCTTCCACATACTACAGATATTGTATTACAATTGCTTTTTAGTGCCATAAAATAGCCACCAATAAACCGCCAATACTATCATAGGTCCCTTGATGAAATCTGCAATTCACAGGAAAACATGTTGGGACAAAAAAGGGAGATATAGTGTAATGGCATCCTAAGCCTCTGTAGGGTGGAGATGCCTTTTCAGGGTGGCCCATTTAGGCAGGGGGTAACAGGGATCGTAGCATTATGCATCCATGCATCCAAAGCAATAGAATAACAGCTGGAAAAAATAATTCAAGATCACTGAGTAAGAGAGAACACAAGGCACCAAGATTCATTGATCATCAATTCAGGACACATATGAGTAATATATTCTTCATGTTGATCTGATGACACTAATTTTGAGGACATGGGGAAATAAGGAAGTGTCCTGCTGTGTTTTGATACCATTGCTAATTTATGAATAGATGGTCTGACATTGATCTGTGATTAGTACACTGAGATGTCCTGTATAGGCCACTGAGAAGATGGGCAGGTGGCTATTGGTTGGAACTGTGACACAATACCGGTCATTTACTACATTTTCATAGTCATTTTGTTTCCATGTATTCCTTCTATCTATCAATGTGCTTTTAAATGTCTAAAATAAAACTGTGGCGCACTGGAACTGCAAAAGTAAGTAAAAATGCGCCTCGTATTGTTTTATCAGTTACAACGACCTGAACATACGTCGTCTAGGTCTAATGCAATACTGCAGGTGGTTCATATAGTACTTCTCGTTGTCATAGGCTGGGTTCACATATGTCCGGCATCTGGCATAGGTGTAGTCAGCCTACATCTCAACGCAACTGATGCCACGTGCATCAGTTGTCATCAGTTGTATGGCATCCAGTGTCCTTTGTTTCTGGATCCCGGACAGGGGAATGCAGCAAGCTGCATTCCCCTGTCCGGTGCGGTCCGGCGTGTCCAATCACCTGGGGTCCAAATAAAGATGCTGGATGATTATGAACTGTCCCATTCAAATGAATGGGGTCGGTTCTAGCATCAGTTTCCCCCTGGTGCATGCCAGAGGGAAACTATGCCTGACGCCGAACATATGTAAACCCAGCCTTACCCCAGCTCTTATGTCTCATGGCTCTCAGCAGTCATCCTTAATCTTTCCATGCTGAAAACTCAGTTGAAATCATTGTTTTTTATTGATAGGGTGGACATGGAAAGACACAAAATGAGTAGTATTATAAAAAAAAACTTTGCTAGAAAGTCTTTATTGTCACCAGCTATACACATCAAGAAGTTGCAGACATAGTTAAGCCATTTTGCTATACAAAGTGTTATAAAATGGCAGATCTTCAGGACATGCTGGAGGACTTAGGGCTCCCTACTTGTTTGGATCATTTCATTACTTGCTGATGCGCTCGCTCCTTCTCAACATTTTTGAGCCGCAGTGGACCAGTGTACTGGGTCGCTTTGCTTCTTTGGGGCACTGTCCAACTTATGGGGCAGGAGTATATCCAGCGGACTTCCTACAGATTCCTCTCATAGTCCCAACTTTTGTAATATTGCCTTATGTGTTTGATGTATTGTCTTGATTACGCATGCTATACCTAGCATGCATGTTTTCTCTTATCTGAAAAAAGTGCCAAAGTTTTAAATCTCCATATTGAAAACGAAACATCCCAACCTGAAAATTAGCCAAAGACAGGGTGAGCAATTTCATGAATCACTCAGATGGTAAAAAATGTACCAAAATGCCAATTTTTCTGGGAAAAAATAAATAAAAGTAACATATTGTTTGGAAAATAGCCCACCTGTTGCACATGTTTGGCACATTGTGTTAGTACATATAGTGAAATGCATTTACATGAAATTATGAATATCTGAATATCTCTAGTAGGTGGAATTAGTTGGGATTGTATTAGCTGAATTTTTACCATCGCTAGTTATATTGCAGTTACTTTGAGCAAATACTATATTAGGGTGTATTCACACGTACAGTATTCTGAGCATATTTGATGCTGCAGAGTTAAAGCTGCAGATTTTATGCTCCAGATTCACATTGAAATCTGCAGCATAAAATCTGCAGGTTCGAATATGCAGTATCAAATATGTGCAGGATACTGTATGTGTAAATATCCTCCCTTTAGGTAAGTTCACATGTACAGGATCTGCTGCATATTTTTGCTGCATATTTTCTGCAGCTCATGTTGCTGCACAAAATATGCAGCAAAAATATGCATCTGGTCCTGTACATGTGAACGTACTCTTAAAATGAAACTGACAGCAGGTTAGTGGTCATGGTAATGGCCCCTTTTAGCTTCTAGCAGTAAGTTAGGATTCCCAAATCTGCTGTCAGATTGAACACAGCTATCCAGGAAAAGATTTCTTTAAAAAACAGATTCTGTGGGGCATTGCAGCTCAATTCCATTGAAGTGAATGGAGCCAGGTTGTAATACCACACCCAACCTGAGGACAGGAGTGGTGCTGTTTGTAGAATAATTTAGCTCTTCCTTTCTATTCCTGGATAACCCCTTTAAATCTTTTTCAAAATTTTGAAACTTTTTGCCAATCTCTGTTGCACTCACAATGTTGTGCTTTAGTGTGAAGGTGTATGGCCGCCCCCACATTCCAAACTTACGAATGAATGAAATTTACGCCTGCTATGAGGTATAAATTGTGATGGAAATCTTCTGAGGCTGCTACACAGGGCAATCTAAGAAGAGCCAGGATGTATCAAGATGCATGCGCCTTTTGAAAAACCCCATGTGATCTTACACTAGTGAGGGTTTACTAAAGAATCCCCCCCATTATGTTCTACTTCTAGGCTTATGTTAGAAGTCCCTTTCCATTCTTTTTCCCCCTCTTGCACTGTAGACACCTTGGTCCTGATTTACTAAGAGTTAAGTGTAGCTTTCTTTTTGGGTTTTATTTCCCTACAAGTATTTTTCCCCGGTATTTACTAAGCTTTCCCTACATTTTGCACTTTCCCTACACTTTGCTTTTTTTTACACATGCTCTGATCTGTAGTGTTTTCCTCAGCTGAAATCCACCACATTTTATGTGGAAACCTTAGTAAATATGTTGGGTTTTTGTGAAAATGTCAGGGACATGCCCCTTTTATGTGACCACACCCACTTTTATTAATGACCACGCCCTTTTTTCTGTTAGTCAGGTTTTTCTCAATTCTAGCGTTAATTCTGGCACAGAACCCGACAAAACATGTCAGGTTTACAGTAGTAAATCAGGGCCATTCTCTGAGATGTGGGGTTTTCCTTAGCTCAAATCCCCTACATTTTCTGTGGAAATCTTAGTAATTATGTCGGGATTTTTTGAAAATGTAGGGGACATGTACCCTTTTCGGGTTTTCTGAGTAAAATAGAGAGTTGGTCGGGTTTTTACATTTTTTTGGCACAAATTCTGGCGCACAACCCAACAAAACCGGTCAGGTTTACAATAGTAAGTCAGGGCCATTATTGTAAATAAACTTGTCCCATCTCTAAAGTTCATTTAACTAATACGATGAGTTTTTGTTCCCTGCAGTATAGGAAGCACATGGCCTGCCTCAGTGAATTAATGCTCATAATCTGCTGGCTATTGCTACCAGGAAAAACATACTTCATTTTGTTGAGTCATTGTCCTCTTGACTCATTAAACTATGTACTTACTGGCATAAAGCAGCATATATTTAAGCATCAGAGCAAAGGTATTAAAATAGCATAGGACATTTGCATTTTATGGTCTCATAAATCATATTTAGGTTATTTGGAAGAAAAGGAGTAGAAGAATAGTTTACCAAAGGGTAAAGAAATTTAGGAGGGAGTGATCCTCCTGAGTGATATTGTCTCAGGTTTTTATAGCTGTTTCAAAAGGCACTCATTCTAAAAAAAAATAAGAACATAGAAAAACCCAATATGCCTACATGAGTTACATTGCCATGTCATGAAATCCTGCTCACAGTACCATATTAGTTGAAAGATCAATAAAAAAAATTCAAAACCGTCTTTTCTGAAAAGCACTAGAAGAAACTAATAGTAGGTCGTGGAGGTGCCACCTTATTTGAATACAACCGAATGAATACAGAGTATGCAAAATATACATTTATTCATGATCTTCCCTTCAAGCAAACAGTAATAATTGTCACGATGCCGGCTGGCAGGAGGTGGATCCTCTGTGCCAGAGAGGGATTGGCGTGGACCGTGCTAGTGGACCGGTTCTAAGTCACTACTGGTTTTCACCAGAGCCCGCCGCAAAGCGGGATGGTCTTGCTGCGGCGGTAGTGACCAGGTCGTATCCACTAGCAACGGCTCAACCTCTCTGACTGCTGAAGATAGGCGCGGTACAAGGGAGTAGACAAAAGCAAGGTCGGACGTAGCAGAAGGTCGGGGCAGGCAGCAAGGATCGTAGTCAGGGGCAACGGCAGGAGGTCTGGAACACAGGCTAGGAACAAACAAGGGAACGCTTTCACTGGCACAATGGCAACAAGATCCGGCGAGGGAGTGCAGGGGAAGTGAGGTATACATAGGGAGTGCACAGGTGAACACACTGATTAGAACCACTGCGCCAATCAGCGGCGCAGTGGCCCTTTAAATCGCAGAGACCCGGCGCGCGCGCGCCCTAGGGAGCGGGGCCGCGCGCGCCGGGACAGGACCGACGGAGAGCGAGTCAGGTACGGGAGCCGGGGTGCGCATCGCGAGCGGGCGCCACCCGCATCGCGAATTGCATCCCGGCTGGAGGCGGTATCGCAGCGCACCCGGTCAGTGGATCTGACCGGGGCGCTGCGGGAGCGAGAGTGTAGCGAGCGCTCCAGGGAGGAGCGGGAACCCGGAGCGCATGGCGTAACAGTACCCCCCCCCCTTGGGTCTCCCCCTCTTCTTGGAGAGAAACGGTTGATGATGAGTGGTTTAAGAAGAGAAACGTGAAAGGCATTAGGAATACGAAGAGAAGGAGGGAGAAGAAGTTTATAAGAGACAGGATTAATCTGGCACAAAATTTTGAAAGGACCAAGATAGCGTGGTCCCAATTTGTAGCTGGGAACATGGAAGCGGACATATTTAGCGGAGAGCCATACCTTGTCTCCGGGAGAAAAAATGGGGGGAGCTCTTCTTTTCTTATCAGCAAACTTCTTCATGCGTGATGAAGCCTGTAAGAGAGAATTTTGGGTCTCTTTCCATATGGTGGAAAGATCACGAGATATTTCATCCACAGCGGGTACACCAGAGGGCAAGGGAGTAGGGAGGGGGGAAGAGGGTGACGGCCGTACACCACGAAAAATGGGGATTTGGAAGAAGATTCAGAAACTCTGAAGTTATACGAGAATTCGGCCCATGGTAGAAGATCTGCCCAGTCATCCTGGCGGGAGGAAACAAAATGCCGTAAATAATCACTCAGGACCTGGTTAATTCTTTCTACTTGCCCATTGGATTGAGGATGATAAGCAGAAGAAAAGTTTAATTTAATCTTGAGTTGTTTACAGAGAGCCCTCCAGAATTTAGACACGAATTGGACGCCTCTATCCGAGACGATCTGCGTGGGCAACCCGTGAAGACGAAAAATGTGTACAAAAAATTGTTTTGCCAACTGAGGCGCAGAAGGAAGACCAGGAAAAGGGATGAAATGTGCCATCTTGGAGAATCGATCAACGACCACCCAAACAACAGTGTTGCCACGGGATGAGGGTAAGTCTGTAATAAAGTCCATACCAATCAGAGACCAAGGCTGTTCGGGAACAGGCAGAGGATGAAGAAGACCAGCGGGCTTCTGGCGAGGAGTCTTATCCCGGGCACAGACAGTGCAGGCTCGCACAAAATCCACAACATCCGTCTCCAGAGTCGGCCACCAATAGAAACGAGAGATGAGTTGCACGGATTTCTTGATGCCCGCATGACCTGCGAGATGGGAGGAGTGACCCCATTTGAGGATTCCGAGGCGTTGGCGTGGGGAGACGAAGGTCTTCCCTGGAGGAGTTTGCCTGATGGAGGCTGGAGAAGTGGAGATCAGGCAGTCAGGAGGAATGATGTGTTGCGGAGAGAGCTCTACTTCCGAGGCATCCGAGGAACGAGAGAGAGCATCGGCCCTAATGTTCTTATCGGCAGGCCGAAAGTGAATTTCAAAATTAAATCGGGCAAAGAACAGAGACCACCTGGCCTGGCGAGGATTCAGCCGTTGGGCAGACTGGAGATAGGAGAGGTTCTTGTGATCGGTGTAAATAATAACTGGAAATCTTGATCCCTCCAGCAGATGCCTCCATTCCTCAAGTGCTAATTTAATGGCTAGTAGCTCTCGATCCCCGATGGAGTAGTTCCTCTCCGCCGGAGAGAAGGTCTTAGAAAAAAAACCACAAGTAACAGCATGCCCGGAAGAATTTTTTTGTAGAAGGACCGCTCCAGCTCCTACTGAGGAGGCATCAACCTCCAATAGGAAGGGTTTAGATGGGTCAGGTCTGGAGAGCACAGGAGCTGAAGAAAAGGCAGACTTGAGCTGTTTAAAGGCGTCTTCCGCTTGAGGAGGCCATGACTTAGGATTGGCATTCTTTTTGGTTAAAGCCACGATAGGAGCCACAATGGTGGAAAAATGTGGAATAAATTGTCTGTAATAATTGGCGAACCCCAAAAAACGTTGGATAGCACGGAGTCCGGAGGGGCGTGGCCAATCTAAGACGGCAGAGAGTTTGTCTGGATCCATTTGTAGTCCCTGGCCAGAGACCAAGTATCCTAGGAAAGGAAGAGATTGACATTCAAACAGACATTTCTCCATTTTGGCATAAAGTTGATTGTCACGAAGTCTCTGAAGAACCATGCGGACATGCTGGCGGTGTTCTTCTAGGTTGGCAGAAAAAATCAGGATATCGTCCAGATACACAACAACACAGGAATATAAGAGATCACGAAAAATTTCATTAACAAAGTCTTGGAAGACGGCAGGGGCGTTGCACAGGCCAAAGGGCATGACCAGATACTCAAAGTGTCCATCTCTAGTGTTAAATGCCGTTTTCCATTCATCCCCCTCTCTGATGCGGATGAGATTATAAGCACCTCTTAAGTCCAGTTTGGTAAAGATGTGGGCACCTTGGAGGCGATCAAAGAGTTCAGAGATGAGAGGTAGAGGGTAGCGGTTCTTTACCGTGATTTTATTAAGACCGCGGTAGTCAATGCAAGGACGTAGGGAGCCATCTTTTTTGGACACAAAGAAAAATCCGGCTCCGGCAGGAGAGGAGGATTTGCGGATAAAGCCCTTTTTTAAGTTTTCCTGGATGTACTCAGACATAGCAAGAGTCTCTGGGGAAGAGAGAGGATAAATTCTGCCCCGGGGTGGAGTAGTGCCCGGGAGGAGGTCAATAGGACAGTCATAAGGCCTGTGAGGAGGTAGAGTCTCAGCTTGTTTTTTGCAAAAAACATCCGCAAAGTCCATATAGGCCTTAGGGAGACCGGTTACAGGGGGAACCACAGGGTCACGGCAAGGAGTACTGGTAACCGGTTTAAGGCAGTCCTTGAAACAAGAGGGACCCCAACTCTTGATCTCCCCTGTGGACCAATCCAGGGTTGGGGAATGGTGTTGAAGCCAGGGTAGTCCAAGGAGAATTTCGGAAGTGCAATTGGAGAGGACCAAAAACTCAATTTTTTCGTGGTGAGGTCCGATGCACATTAGGAGGGGTTCCGTGCGGTAACGCACGGCACAGTCCAATCTTTCATTGTTAACGCAATTGATGTAGAGAGGTCTGGCGAGACTGGTCACTGGGATGTTGAACCTGTTGATGAGAGAGGCCAAAATAAAGTTTCCTGCAGATCCGGAGTCCAAGAAGGCCTTAGTGGAGAAGGAGAAGGTAGAGGCAGATATCCGCACAGGCACAGTAAGACGTGGAGAAGCAGAGTTGACATCAAGGACTGTTTCACCTTTGTGCGGAGTCAGCGTACGTCTTTCCAGGCGGGGAGGACGGATAGGACAATCCTTCAGGAAGTGTTCGGTACCGGCACAGTACAGGCAGAGATTCTCCATGCGGCGTCGTGTCCTCTCTTGAGGTGTCAGGCGAGACCGGTCAACTTGCATAGCCTCCACGGCGGAAGGCACAGGAACGGATTGCAG
This sequence comes from Hyla sarda, assembly GCF_029499605.1. Classification (NCBI taxonomy): domain Eukaryota; kingdom Metazoa; phylum Chordata; class Amphibia; order Anura; family Hylidae; genus Hyla; species Hyla sarda. The sequence goes on along the minus strand of NC_079191.1, from coordinate 270,714,711 downwards.
AGGACCAGAGGAGAGAGGAGCCGGGGAGAAAAAACGCCTCGTGCGAACAAAGTCCATATCCTGGCGGAGCTCCTGACGCCTTTCGGAAAAACGCATGTCAATGCGAGTGGCTAGATGAATGAGTTCATGTAGGTTAGCAGGAATTTCTCGTGCGGCCAGAACATCTTTAATGTTGCTGGATAGGCCTTTTTTAAAGGTCGCGCAGAGGGCCTCTGTCACGATGCCGGCTGGCAGGTAGTGGATCCTCTGTGCCGGAGAGGGATTGGCGTGGACCGTGCTAGTGGATCGGTTCTAAGTCACTACTGGTTTTCACCAGAGCCCGCCGCAAAGCGGGATGGTCTTGCTGCGGCGGTAGTGACCAGGTCGTATCCACTAGCAACGGCTCACCTCTCTGGCTGCTGAAGATAGGCGCGGTACAAGGGAGTAGACAGAAGCAAGGTCGGACGTAGCAGAAGGTCGGGGCAGGCAGCAAGGATCGTAGTCAGGGGCAACGGCAGGAGGTCTGGAACACAGGCTAGGAACACACAAGGAAACGCTTTCACTGGCACAATGGCAACAAGATCCGGCAAGGGAGTGCAGGGGAAGTGAGGTGATATAGGGAAGTGCACAGGTGAACACACTAATTGGAATCACTGCGCCAATCAGCGGCGCAGTGGCCCTTTAAATCGCAAAGACCCGGCGCGCGCGCGCCCTAGGGAGCGGGGCCGCGCGCGCCGGGACAGGACCGAGGGAGAGCGAGTCAGGTACGGGAGCCGGGGTGCGCATCGCGAGCGGGCGCTACCCGCATCGCGAATCGCATCCCGGCTGGAAGCGGAATCGCAGCGCCCCGGGTCAGTGGATCTGACCGGAGCGCTGCAGTGGGGAGAGTGTAGCGAGCGCTCCGGGGAGGAGCGGGGACCCGGAGCGCTCGGCGTAACAGTACCCCCCCCCTTGGGTCTCCCCCTCTTCTTAGAGCCTGAGAACCTGAGGAGCAGACTTTTGTCTAGGATGTTGTCCTCAGGTTCCCAGGATCTCTCTTCTGGACCACAACCCTCCCAATCCACTAAAAAAAAGGTTTTCCCTCTGACCTTTTTAGATGCTAGGATCTCTTTGACGGAGAAGATGTCCGAGGAGCCGGAAACAGGAGTGGGAGGAACAGATTTGGGAGAGAAACGGTTGATGATGAGTGGTTTAAGAAGAGAAACGTGAAAGGCATTAGGGATACGAAGAGAAGGAGGAAGAAGAAGTTTGTAAGAGACAGGATTAATCTGAGACAAAATTTTGAAAGGACCAAGATAGCGTGGTCCCAACTTGTAACTAGGGACACGGAAGCGGACATATTTAGCGGAGAGCCATACCTTGTCTCCAGGGGAAAAAATGGGAGGAGCTCTTCTTTTCTTATCCGCGAACTTCTTCATGCGTGATGAAGCCTGTAAGAGAGAATTTTGGGTCTCTCTACATATGATGGAAAGGTCACGAGAAATTTCATCCACAGCGGGCAGACCAGAGGGCAAGGGGGTAGGGAGGGGGGGAAGAGGGTGACGGCCGTACACCACGAAAAATGGGGATTTGGAGGAAGATTCAGAGACTCTGAAGTTATACGAGAATTCGGCCCATGGAAGGAGATCTGCCCAGTCATCCTGGCGGGAGGAAACAAAATGTCGCAAATAATCACCCAAGACCTGGTTAATTCTTTCTACTTGTCCATTGGATTGGGGATGATATGCAGAAGAAAAATTTAATTTAATCTTGAGTTGTTTACAGAGAGCCCTCCAGAATTTAGACACGAATTGGACGCCTCTATCCGAGACGATCTGCGTAGGCAACCCGTGAAGACGAAAAATGTGTACAAAAAATTGTTTAGCCAACTGAGGCGCTGAAGGAAGACCAGGAAGAGGGATGAAATGTGCCATTTTGGAGAATCGATCAACGACCACCCAAATAACAGTGTTGCCACGGGAAGGGGGTAAATCAGTAATAAAATCCATACCAATCAGAGACCAAGGCTGTTCGGGGACAGGCAGGGGATGAAGAAAACCAGCGGGCTTCTGGCGAGGAGTCTTATCCCGGGCACAGATAGTGCAGGCTCGCACAAAGTCCACAACATCCGTCTCCAGAGTCGGCCACCAATAGAAGCGGGAGATGAGTTGCACAGATTTCTTGATGCCCACATGACCTGCGAGATGGGAGGAGTGACCCCATTTGAGGATTCCGAGGCGTTGGCGTGGAGAAACAAAGGTCTTTCCTGGAGGAGTTTGCCTGATGGAGGCTGGAGAAGTGGAGATCAGGCAGTCAGGAGGAATGATGTGTTGCGGAGAGAGTTCAATTTCTGAGGCATCCGAGGAACGAGAGAGAGCATCGGCCCTAATGTTCTTATCGGCAGGCCGAAAGTGAATTTCAAAATTAAATCGGGCAAAGAACAGAGACCACCGGGCCTGGCGAGGATTCAGCCGTTGGGCAGACTGGAGGTAGGAGAGGTTCTTGTGATCGGTGTAAATAATAACTGGAAATCTTGATCCCTCCAGCAGATGCCTCCATTCCTCAAGTGCTAATTTGATGGCTAGAAGCTCTCGATCCCCGATGGAGTAGTTCCTCTCCGCCGGAGAGAAGGTCCTAGAAAAAAAACCACAAGTGACAGCATGCCCGGAAGAATTTTTTTGTAGAAGAACAGCTCCAGCTCCCACTGAGGAGGCATCAACCTCCAATAGGAAGGGTTTGGAAGGGTCAGGTCTGGAGAGCACGGGAGCCGAAGAAAAGGCAGACTTGAGTCGTTTAAAGGCGTCTTCCGCTTGAGGAGGCCAAGACTTGGGATCGGCATTTTTTTTGGTTAAAGCCACGATAGGAGCCACAACGGTAGAAAAATGTGGAATAAATTGCCTGTAATAATTGGCGAACCCCAAAAAGCGTTGGATAGCACGGAGTCCGGAGGGGCGTGGCCAATCTAAGACGGCAGAGAGTTTGTCTGGATCCATTTGTAGTCCCTGGCCAGAGACCAAGTATCCTAGAAAAGGAAGAGATTGGCATTCAAACAGACATTTCTCAATTTTGGCATAGAGTTGATTGTCACGAAGTCTCTGAAGAACCATACGGACATGCTGGCGGTGTTCTTCTAGATTGGCAGAAAAAATTAGGATATCGTCCAGATATACCACAACACAGGAGTATAAAAGATCACGAAAAATTTCATTAACAAAGTCTTGGAAGACAGCAGGGGCGTTGCACAGGCCAAAGGGCATGACCAGATACTCAAAGTGTCCATCTCTGGTGTTAAATGCCGTTTTCCACTCATCCCCCTCTCTGATGCGGATGAGGTTATAAGCACCTCTTAAGTCCAGTTTAGTAAAGATGTGGGCACCTTGGAGGCGATCAAAGAGTTCAGAGATGAGGGGTAGGGGGTAGCGGTTCTTAACCGTGATTTTATTAAGACCGCGGTAGTCAATGCAAGGACGTAGGGAGCCATCTTTTTTGGACACAAAGAAAAATCCGGCTCCGGCAGGAGAGGAGGATTTACGGATAAAGCCCTTTTTTAAATTTTCCTGGACGTATTCAGACATGGCAAGAGTCTCTGGGGCAGAGAGAGGATAAATTCTGCCCCGGGGTGGAGTAGTGCCCGGGAGGAGGTCGATAGGACAATCATAAGGCCTGTGAGGAGGTAGAGTCTCAGCTTGTTTTTTGCAGAAAACATCCGCAAAGTCCATATAGGCCTTAGGGAGACCGGTTACTGGAGGAACCACAGAGTCACGGCAAGGGTTACTGGGAACCGGTTTTAGACAGTCCTTGGAACAAGAGGGCCCCCAACTCTTGATCTCCCCAGTGGACCAATCCAGGGTTGGGGAATGAAGTTGAAGCCAGGGAAGTCCAAGGAGAATTTCAGAAGTGCAATTGGGGAGGACCAAAAGTTCAATCCTCTCGTGATGAGATCCGATGCTCATTAGAAGGGGCTCCGTGCGGAAACGTATGGTACAGTCCAATCTTTCATTGTTTACACAATTGATGTAAAGGGGTCTGGCGAGACTGGTTACTGGGATGTTGAACCTGTTGACGAGAGAGGCCAAAATAAAATTTCCTGCAGATCCAGAGTCCAAGAAGGCCATAGTAGAGAAGGAGAAGGCAGAGGCAGACATCCGCACAGGCACAGTAAGACGTGGAGAAGCAGAGTAGACATCAAGGACTGTCTCACCTTTGTGCGGAGTCAGCGTACGTCTTTCCAGGCGGGGAGGACGGATAGGACAATCCCTCAGGAAGTGTTCGGTACTAGCACAGTACAGGCAGAGGTTCTCCATGCGGCGTCGTGTCCTCTCTTGAGGTGTCAGGCGAGACCGGTCGACCTGCATAGCCTCCACGGCGGGAGGCACAGAAACGGATTGCAGGGGACCAGAGGAGAGAGGAGCCGAGGAGAAGAAACGCCTCGTGCGAACAGAGTCCATATCTTGGCGGAGCTCCTGACGCCTTTCGGAAAAACGCATGTCAATGCGAGTGGCTAGGTGAATGAGTTCATGTAGATTAGCAGGGATTTCTCGTGCGGCCAGAACATCTTTAATGTTGCTGGATAGGCCTTTTTTAAAGGTCGCGCAGAGGGCCTCATTATTCCAGGATAATTCTGAAGCAAGAGTACGGAATTGTACGGCATACTCGCCAACGGAAGAATTACCCTGGACCAGGTTCAACAGGGCAGTCTCAGCAGAAGAGGCTCGGGCAGGTTCCTCAAAGACACTTCGGATTTCCGAGAAGAAGGAGTGTACAGAGGCAGTGACGGGGTCATTGCGGTCCCAGAGCGGTGTGGCCCAAGACAGGGCTTTTCCAGACAGAAGGCTGACTACGAAAGCCACCTTAGACCTTTCAGTGGGAAACTGGTCCGACATCATCTCCAGATGCAGGGAACATTGGGAAAGAAAGCCACGGCAAAACTTAGAGTCCCCATCAAATTTATCCGGCAAGGATAGGCGTAGACCAGGAGCGGCCACTCGCTGCGGAGGAGGTGCAGGAGCTGGCGGAGGAGATGACTGCTGAAGCTGTGGTAGTAACTGCTGTAGCATAACGGTCAGTTGAGACAGCTGTTGGCCTTGTTGCGCTATCTGTTGTGACTGCTGGGCGACCACCGTGGTGAGGTCAGCGACAACTGGCAGAGGAACTTCAGCGGGATCCATGGCCGGATCTACTGTCACGATGCCGGCTGGCAGGTAGTGGATCCTCTGTGCCGGAGAGGGATTGGCGTGGACCGTGCTAGTGGATCGGTTCTAAGTCACTACTGGTTTTCACCAGAGCCCGCCGCAAAGCGGGATGGTCTTGCTGCGGCGGTAGTGACCAGGTCGTATCCACTAGCAACGGCTCACCTCTCTGGCTGCTGAAGATAGGCGCGGTACAAGGGAGTAGACAGAAGCAAGGTCGGACGTAGCAGAAGGTCGGGGCAGGCAGCAAGGATCGTAGTCAGGGGCAACGGCAGGAGGTCTGGAACACAGGCTAGGAACACACAAGGAAACGCTTTCACTGGCACAATGGCAACAAGATCCGGCAAGGGAGTGCAGGGGAAGTGAGGTGATATAGGGAAGTGCACAGGTGAACACACTAATTGGAATCACTGCGCCAATCAGCGGCGCAGTGGCCCTTTAAATCGCAAAGACCCGGCGCGCGCGCGCCCTAGGGAGCGGGGCCGCGCGCGCCGGGACAGGACCGAGGGAGAGCGAGTCAGGTACGGGAGCCGGGGTGCGCATCGCGAGCGGGCGCTACCCGCATCGCGAATCGCATCCCGGCTGGAAGCGGAATCGCAGCGCCCCGGGTCAGTGGATCTGACCGGAGCGCTGCAGTGGGGAGAGTGTAGCGAGCGCTCCGGGGAGGAGCGGGGACCCGGAGCGCTCGGCGTAACAGCCTCATTATTCCAGGAAAGTTCTGAAGCAAGTGTACGGAATTGCACGGCGTACTCGCCAACGGAAGAATTACCCTGGACCAGGTTCAGCAGGGCAATCTCAGCAGAAGAGGCTCGGGCAGGTTCCTCAAAGACACTTCGAATTTCCGAGAAGAAGGAGTGTACAGAGGCAGTGATGGGGTCATTGCGGTCCCAGAGCGGTGTGGCCCATGACAGAGCTTTTCCAGACAGAAGGCTGACTACGAAAGCCACCTTAGACCTTTCAGTAGGAAACTGGTCCGACATCATCTCCAAGTGCAGGGAACATTGTGAAAGAAAGCCACGGCAAAACTTAGAGTCCCCATCAAATTTATCCGGCAAGGATAGTCGTAGGCCTGAGGCGGCCACTCGCTGCGGAGGAGGTGCAGGAGCTGGCGGAGGAGATGATTGCTGAAGCTGTGGTAGTAGCTGCTGTAGCATCACGGTCAGTTGAGACAGCTGGTGGCCTTGTTGCGCTATCTGTTGTGACTGCTGGGCGACCACCGTGGTGAGGTCGGCGACAACTGGCAGAGGAACTTCAGCGGGATCCATGGCCGGATCTACTGTCACGATGCCGGCTGGCAGGAGGTGGATCCTCTGTGCCAGAGAGGGATTGGCGTGGACCGTGCTAGTGGACCGGTTCTAAGTCACTACTGGTTTTCACCAGAGCCCGCCGCAAAGCGGGATGGTCTTGCTGCGGCGGTAGTGACCAGGTCGTATCCACTAGCAACTGCTCAACCTCTCTGACTGCTGAAGATAGGCGCGGTACAAGGGAGTAGACAGAAGCAAGGTCGGACGTAGCAGAAGGTCGGGGCAGGCAGCAAGGATCGTAGTCAGGGGCAACGGCAGGAGGTCTGGAACACAGGCTAGGAACACACAAGGAAACGCTTTCACTGGCACAATGGCAACAAGATTCGGCGAGGGAGTGCAGGGGAAGTGAGGTATACATAGGGAGTGCACAGGTGAACACACTGATTAGAACCACTGCGCCAATCAGCGGCGCAGTGGCCCTTTAAATCGCAGAGACCCGGCGCGCGCGCGCCCTAGGGAGCGGGGCCGCGCGCGCCGGGACAGGACCGACGGAGAGCGAGTCAGGTACAGGAGCCGGGGTGCGCATCGCGAGCGGGCGCCACCCGCATCGCGAATCACATCCCGGCTGGAGGCGGTATCGCAGCGCACCCGGTCAGTGGATCTGACCGGGGCGCTGCGGGAGCGAGAGTGTAGCGAGCGCTCCGGGGAGGAGCGGGAACCCGGAGCGCACGGCGTAACAATAATGCTGTTTATGTCTACTGAGTGGGCCCCGAACCAAATTAAGGGAAGGTTCACAATGTACCAAAACAAGACCAAATTGGCTCATAGTTGCAAACGTTTTTATTGTATATGTTTTTGGTATACATTTGCATCTGCTTTTTAATATTTTGAAACATATACAGAAAAAAAATGAAAAACATGTACCACACCATATTACAAAATATGCAAAATATGTTACTAATAGCCTTCTGGGGGGGGGGAATGTATACCACAGTGTGGTGAGGGTGTTGGAAGGGCAAATGGTATTAACCCTTTGTGTTCGTGATGCCAGGGCGTGGTTTACCTAATTCACCGCCCGAGGTATAGCCGATGATTCCCGGGCCAGGCGAGGTGCAAATAATCCCTCCGATGCAAGGTTATGGAACAACGGCTTTTTACTGGGGCAGACAAGGTGTTAAAGTCTTTACAGGGGTTAACTTGCAGAAGATGCGGTGCTGCGTGACTAGGCTTTGGGACTACCTCAGGAACACCAGGCAAACTTCTTAGGTCCTTACACAAGCTGTACCTCAGCATGCACTGACTAGAACTACAACTCTAGCTCCTCCCTGGTATATAAGGGAGCAATATGGAGGCATTGCATTCGCCAGATAAATCACAAGTTCACCTTACACCTTCCTTGGTAACATAGCCCTTAGTAACAGTGTTTTAAAGGCACAATAACATATTAAAACATAACATTGCATTAACATAACTACATAACTTATTATGGTAGAGAGAGGGACATTGACTGAGTCTGCCCGATAGCACTGGCAGGGGTACAGAAGGGCACCTTCTATACTGGGCCACCACAACAGCATTCAACTTTTTTGTTGTGGTACAGAAAAGTAGAGAATGCAGAACTTTTATATTCCACAAAGAAATCAAACATAAAAGTACAGGGGACAAAATCAGGTCCAAACTAACATGCTTTTGACAACTTTTACAAAATAGAAATCTATGGGTATACCATACCAATCCCATACGCTTAGGTGCCATTAAAACATATCTCCCGAAATACTGTTGTGGTATAGATATGAACAAGCCATAACATGTTTTCAACTACAGAGTTGCATTCTGTTCATAGTGGCTACCCCTAGTGGCCACCTCTTGATACAACAGGCAGTTCTCAAAGTAACATCACATCGAGGACTGGACAAACAAATATTCCACTGATCAGACACAGTCATAGGCACAATCTATTTTTAAATGACTCTGGGTGCTGTAAAAATAAAAAAGAACCATACTCGCCTGCCCCAATCCCCCTTGTTGCCACTTTGGCAGCACCCAGTGCATCCCATCCTGCTATGAACACAAGCTACCCCTAATACTATTCCAGCCCCCAGTACTGAAAGTAGAATGCCTTCTGTGCAGACACTGTACCACAAAAAATGTTGTAGCTGCAAAATAACTACAAATACTGTACTAGTACATTAAACCTGTGCCCACAAATACTGTACTAATAGCACAATCATTATTATGTGCAGAACTGAAATGGTCACAGTAGGTCCAAACAACTTTTTTTCCACTTGATAGCCTGTGTTACCCAAAATTGCTCGACTCCAAATCTATTATGACTAAGAGAGTCTAACTTCTCTATCCAGTATACTTCTTGCTAGAGAAGATTCTTTTTAACCCCTTCCTTTGAGGAACCAACAACTTCCTCCAACACCATCCATCTAAGGTCTCTATTTCTATGGCCATATTCAGCAAAATGTTGAGCAACCCCTGTTTCTCCAAATTTAGAGGGATATACAATTTGTGTTATTTCTGAGCCAGTATTTAAAAAAATAAAATAAAAACACGTATACTAGACTGATGTTTGTTAATTCGATTTTTAATGCTCCTTGTTGTCTGCCCAACATAAAATCACCACCACAGACAAATAAGAAGCTATGTGATTTGTTTAGTCACATGTATAGAAAATTGCTATTTGTTTTTTGTTTGGGCAAAAACAGCCAAAAAAAGGCAACAACTGCTGCACAACATTTTTTGGCCAGATCTTTGTAGGGAGTCAATAGAGAATTGCCAAAAATCTTGGTTTCTATCACATATTAATCTATGGGAGAGGGGGGGGGGGGGAGCCAATATAAATACAATGTTAGTTTAGCATTGGTGTTTTTCTTGGCATTTGCAAAAGAAAAAAAAAATATGTCAGATGCATAGCCTCACTACTTACCTCTGCCTGTGTTACAGTATATAACGGTGCATATTGCACTGCTGTCTACTGTCCCTACTATACCTCCTGCCCAGCAAGAACATACTGAAAATCAGTGATCTATATACCGTATTTATCAGCGTATAACACGCACTGGTGTATAACACGCCAGTGTTATACGCCAGTGCGTGTTCTACATATAAGATAAATGACAGACTAAATGCCATATCATCCCTCTTTGATTTCGCCTTAAAGGGGTACTCCGGTGAAAACCTTTTTTCTTTTAAATCAACTGGTGGCAGAAAGTTAAACATATTTGTAAATTACTTCTATTAAAAAATCTTAATCCTTCCAGTACTTATTAGCTGCTGAATGCTACAGAGGAAATTCCTTTCTTTTTGGAACACTGATAACATCACGAACACAGTGCTCTCTGCTGACATCTCTGTCCATTTTAGCAACCATGCATAGCAGATGTATGCTAAGGGCAGCATGGTGGCTCAGTGGTTAGCACTGCTGCCTTGCAGTGCTGGGGACTTGGGTTCAAATCCCACTAAGGACAACAATAAATAAAGCGTTATTATTATTATAATAACGTCAGCAGAGAAAACTGTGCTCGTGATGTCATCAGAGAGCATTCCAAAAAGAAAAGAATTTCCTCTGTAGTATTCAGCAGCTAATAAGTACAGGAAGATTTTTTAATAGAAGTAATTTACAAATAAGTTAAACTTTCTGCCACCAGTTGATTTAAAAGAAAAAAGTTTTTCACCGGAGTTCCCCTTTAACTTCAGTTTGGTCCACATCATTTCTCCCCTTTTATCAGCCCCTGTGCCACATTTACACCCACCCCCCCTTACCCTCTCATCATTCCCCCACTGTCTTATCATTCCCCCACCCCTGTCTCATCATGCCTCACTCTCATCATGCCCCCCTCTCATCATGCCCCCTTCTCATCATGCCCCCCCTCTCATCATGCCCCCCTCTCATCATGCCCCCTTTTCATCATGCCCCTTTCTCATCATGCCCCCTTTCATCATGCCCCTTTCTCATCATGCCCCCTTTCATCATGCCCCCTTCTCATCATGCCCCCTTCTCATCATGCCCCCTTCTCAGCATCCCCTCCCCCCCCCCCTGTTATTTGTATATATATTTTTTCCCATCTTCCTTACTTACCGCGCTCGGCAGGCCAGGTCCGGTGTCGGGTCTTACGGGCTGCGGTCAGTGAAGCAGGATGTGTGACATCCTCTGACAGCTGCACAGCATCAGGGACGTCACTCATCATTTGCTGCAGCCGTCGCTTGTTTAACTTCAGCAGTCCAACCGCAGCCACCTTAGAATAGTCACAGCGGCAGCAGCATTGAATGATGAGTGATGTCCCTGATTCTGTGCAGCGGAGCTAGCAGAGGATGTCACTCATCCTGCTTCACTGACTGCAGCCCACAAGACCCGACACCGGACCTGGCCTGCCGAGCGTGGCTAGGTAAGGAAGATAAAGAAAAACAATACAATAAAAAGCAGGGGGAAAGGGAGGAAAATCAAATAAAAAGCAATGCAGGAGCCGCGCGCTGGTCACTGATTTAAAGTGGCTGCGGCCAGCCTGCTAATCCTTAACAAGCAGCCGCTGCTGTGGCCACTTTAAATCAGTGACAAAAAGATTTATTGGCGTATAACACGCAGGCGACTTTTTGCCTTGAATTTAAGTTTTAAAAGTGCGTGTTATACGCCGATAAATATGGTATATTGTTGGTTTACTGTAATCCTTTTGCTGGGCTGATCGCTATGTGCCAGCCCAGAAAGAAACGGATTAGCTACCGCTGCTGAGTGCATTAGTTATCTGCTTAGGGGGTTCCAGTACATAGCCATCTATTTAGATGGCTGTGTACTGCATCCAGTGATCAGATGTCTACTTACCCGCCTCTGTTCCTGTTTTGGCCTGGTCCTGTGCAGTTGCACCTCTAGTGATGATGTCACGATGTCACTAGAGGAGGAACTACACAGGAAGATGACAGAGCTGGAACAAGGGTGAAAAATCTGGCTCTTTTGACATTGTGCATTTTTAGCATACTTTTTTTTTGTTTAAAAAGGCATGTTAACCACTTGGGGATGCAGGGCGTTCCAATCCTTAAGGACCCAGGGCGTGCCAATTCAGACCGGCGATCTGCGGCGATTCCGGGTCATACAGGACACCGGTGACCCAGTTCGGTTCCCCTGCTATGCGCACCCACGTTAGTCCGGGCAGAGCGGGGGAACCATGATGTGAGTGGTAGTGGCGGTAGAGGTCCCCTACCTGGCGGCGATCGGCGAGCCTCCAGCTTGCGCGACATACGTCGATCCTGCTGCAGGAGGTGAGTTGTTGCCTAGCAACATCTGCTGGGTGACAATTTGGAGACCACTATGCAGTGGTCTCTAAACTGTATCTCTCCAGATGTTGCAAAACTACAACTCCCTGCATGCTCATGCAGCTGTTTGCTGTTTGGGCATGTTGGGATTTGTAGTTTTGCATGATTTAGAGGGGTACAGTTTGGAAATCACTGTGCAGTGGTCTCTAAACTGTGGCCCTCTACATCTTACAAAACTACAACTCCTAGCATGCCCACACAGCAGTTTGCTGTCTGGGCATGCTGCAATTTGTAGTTTTGCAATATCTGGAGGGCCACAGTTTGGAGATCACTGTGCGGTGGTCTCCAAACCGTGGCCCTCTAAATCTGGCAAAACTACAACTCCCAGCATGCACGAACTGCAAAACCCTGTCTCGGCATGCTGGGAGTTGTAGTTGTGTGCCTCCATCTGGTTGAATAACTATAACTCCCAGCATGCCCTTTCACGATCAGCACATGCTGGGAGTTGTAGTTTTGCAACAGCTAGAGGCACACTGGTTGAAAAATACTGAGTTAGGTAACAGAACCTAACTCAAAGTTTTCCAACCAGTGTGCCTCCAGCTGTTGCAGCAGCAAGAACGGTCTGTCAGTGCATGTTGGGAGTTGTAGTTTTGCAACAGCTGGAGGTCCCCCCTCCCCATGTGAATTTACAGGGTACATTCACACGGGCGGGTTTACAGTGAGTTTCCTGCTTCAAGTTTGAGCTGTGGCAAATTTTCCGCCGCAGCTCAAACTCCTAGCGGGAAACTCACAGTAAACCCCTGCCCGTGTGAATGTACCCTAAAAACACTACATTACACTAACACTAAAACACTACATATACACACCCTTACACTGTCCCCCCCTTTCCCCCCAATAAAAATGAAAAACCTATAGTACGGCGGTGTTTCCAAAACGGAACCTCCAGCTGTTGTAAAACAACAACTCTCAGCATTTCCAGACTGCAATTGACTGTCCAGGCATGCTGGGAGTTTAGCAACAGCTGGAGGCACCCTGTTTGGGAATCACTGGCAGAGAATATTTTTGATAGCGGAGCAAATTGCAATGCTTGCATCCGGGTCCATCCCTATGCAAATCCCTAATTTAGGCCTCAAATGCGCATGGCGCTCTCTCACTCTAGAGCCCTGTCGTATTTCAAAGAAACAGTTTAGGGCCACATATGGGGTATTTCCGTACTCGGGAGAACTTGCTTTACACATTTTGGGGGGCTTTTTCTCCTTTTACCCAGGCCCGTCGCTACAGGACAGACAAACCAAGCAATTAACTCTCTGCGGCCCCGCGTTGAGTTTAAAAACGCAGGGGCCGCTGGGTGATAGCGCACGCCGGGACGTCACTGACGTCCCGTGCGTGCGCCCATAGCAACGGAGGTGCAGAAGACCGGAGCATCGAGGAGGAGGAAGACGTGCGCTGGCCAGCTTGGTAAGTGACCAGTGGCACGTCATCTTCGGTGTTCCGATCACCACTTCTCCGGTCCCGGAACTAATGCTATGGCCGGACAGGAGGAGCAGTGGTCGGAGCACTGAAGTGGGGCAGTACACTGGCATACAGCCTCCAGCCATACACTGTATATTGCTGGAGGCTGTATGTCTGTGGGGAACACTGCCAGCCTAATGTGGGGAGAACTATGCTGCACCTAATGTGGGGGGAACACTGCCAACCTAATGTGGGGAGAACTATGCTGCATCTAATGTGGGGGGAACACTGCCTACCTAATGTGGGGAGAACTATGCTGCACCTAATGTGGGGGGATCACTGCCTACCTAATGTGGGGAGAACTATGCTGCACCTAATGTGGGGGGATCACTGCCTACCTAATGTGGGGGGAACTCTGCTGCACCTAACGTGGGGGGAACTCTGCTGCACCTAATGTGGGGGGGAACTCTGCTGCACCTAATGTGGGGGGAACTCTGCTGCACCTAATGTGGGGGGAACTCTGCTGCACCTAATGTGGGGGGTTACTACGTTCTGACGCCGGTACTAGAGCGTGACGTGAACATCAAGGGGGGCCTCCATGTCCATTTTGCTTGGGGCCCCCAAATTTCTTCAAACAGCCCTGCTTTTACCCCCATATGAAAAGGAAAAGCTGGGGTCTACTCCAGCCTGTTAGTGTAAAATTTTTTTATGTCTTACACTAACATGATGGTGTTGCCCCATACTTTTCATTTTTCAGAGGTAAAAGGAAAAAAAGACCCCAAGATTTGTAACGCAATTTCTCCTGAGTACGGAAATGCCCCATATGTGGACGTAAAATGCTCTGCGGGCCCACAACATGGCTCAGGAGTGAGAGCGCACTATGTACATTTGAGGCCTAAATTGGTGATTTGCACAGGAGTGGCTGATTTTACAGCGGTTCTGACATAAATGCCCACTTGTGACCCCCATTTTGGAAACTACACCCCTAACGGAACATAACAAGGGGTATAGTGAGCCTGAACACCCCACAGGTGTTTGATGAATTTTCGTTAAAGGTGGACGGGAAAATGAAAAAAAAGATTTTTTCACTAAAATGCTGGTATTACCCACAATTTTTCATTTTCACAAGGGAAAATAGGAAAAAAAGCCCCCCAAAATTTGTAACCTCATTTCTTCTGGGCAAGAACTTACCCCATATGTGGATGTAAAGTGTTCCGCTGGCACACTACATTGCTCAGACGAGAAGGAGCGGCATTGGACTTTTGGAGAGAAAATTTGTCCGGAAATGAAGGCCACGTAAGCTTACAAAGCACCCGTAGTGCCAGAACAATGGACCCCCCCCACACACACATTTGACCCCATTTTGGAAACCAAACCACCCTTCATGTAATGTAATAAGGGGTACAGTGAGCATTTACGCCCCACAGGTGTCTGACAGATTTTTTTAAACAGTGGTCCTTGAAAATGAAAAATGTAATTTTTCATTTGCAAAGCCCACTGTTTCAAAGATTTGTCAAATGCTAGTGGGGTGTAAATGCTCACTGCACCCCTTATTAAATTCTGTGAGGGGTGAAGTTTCTAAAATGGGGTCACATGTGGGGGGGTCCACTGTTCTGGCACCACGGGGTGCTTTGTAAACACACATCGCCCCCGACTTCCATTCCAAACAAATTCTCTTTCCAAATGCTCAATGGTGCTCCTCCTCTTCTGAGCATTGTAGTGCGCCAGCGGAGCACTTTACATCAACACATGGGGTATTTCCATACTCATAAGAAATTGTGTTACAAATTTTGGGGGGCATTTTCTCCTATTACCCCTTGTAAAAATGTAAAATTTGGGGAACCAGCATTTTAGTGGAAAAATAAATGTTTTTTCATTTACACATCTGAATTTAACAAATATTCATCAAACATCTGTGGAGTGTTAAGGCTCACTGTACCCCTTGTTACGTTCCTTGAGGGGTGTAGTTTCCAAAATAGTATGCCATGTGTTTTTTTTTCTGTTCTGGCACCATAGGGGCTTCCTAAAACCCCCAAAAACCATTTCAGCTAAATTTGCTTTCCAAAAGCCAAATGTGACTCCTTTTCTTCTGAGCATTGTAGTGCACCAGCAGAGCACTTGACGTCCACACATGGGGTATTTACATATTTTGGGGGGGTATTTTCTCCTATTATCCCTTGTAAAAATGTAACATTTGGGGAAAAGCCAGTATTTTAGTGAATTTTTTTTTTCATTTACACATCAGACTTTAACGAAAAGTCGTCAAACATCTGTGGGGTGTTAAGGCACACTGTACCCCTTGTTACATTCCTTGAGGGGTTTAGTTTTCCAATAGTATGCCATGTGTTTTTTTTTGGGATGTTCAGGCACCATTGGGGCTTCCTTTATGCGGCTTGCCCCCCAAAAACCATCTCAGCAAAATTCACTCTCCAAAATCCCATTGTCACTCCTCCCCTTCTGAGCCCTCTCGGGCACTCACAGAGCACTTTCCAACCACATATGAGGTACAAATTTTGGGGGGATATCTCTCCTTTTACCCCTTGTAAAAATTCCAAAATTTGCTCTACAAGAACATACCAGTGAAAAAAAGGTATTTTGAATACTTTGAAGGGTGCAATTTTTATAAGGGGGCATTTTATGGGGTATTTCTAAGATGAAAGCCCCTCAAATCCACTTCAAACTAAACTGGTCCCTGAAAAATTCCGATTTTGAAATGTTCGTGAAAAATTGGAAAATTGCTGCTGAACTTTGAAGCCCTCTAAAGTCTTCCAAAAGTAAAAACATGTCAACTTTATGATGCCAACATAAAGTAGACACATATGTGAATCAATATACAATTTATTTGGGATGTCCATTTTCCTTATAAGCAGAGAGTTTCAAAGTAAAAAAAAATGCAAAATTTTCTAATTTTTCATCACATTTTAGAATTTTTCACCAAGAAATATGCAAGTATCGCCTAAAGTTACCACTAACATAAAGTAGAATATGTCACGAAAAAACAATCTCGGAATCAGAATGAAAAGTAAAAGCATCCATGAGTTCTTAATGCTTAAAGTGACAGTGGTCAGAATTGCAAAAAAGAGCTGAGTCCTTAAGGAGAATTTGGGCTGAGTCCCTAAGGGGTTAAAAATGTAAACCAAACCAAACCCAATTCATGTATTTTTCTTTTCCTCTCTTTTCAGATACATAAATGAGATAACATTTTTTCAGATTACTTTAACCCCTTAACGACGCAGGACGTAAATGTATGTCCTGGTGCGGTGGTAATTAACGTACAAGGACATACATTTACATCCTGTACATGACCGCAAGCATCGGAGCGATTCTCGGGTCATGCGTGGCAGGTCCCGGCTGCTGATAGCCGCCAGGGAACTGCCGGCAATGGTCGACATCCGTGATTGCACGGATGTCCGCCGTTAACCCCTCAGATGCCATTATCAATACAGATCACGGCATCTGCGGGAGTACGGTCACTAAAATGGATGCCCGCATGGATGCTGATTGCCCGCAGCGCTGCCGAAGAGATCCGTTCATCCAGAGATCGGTCATCTTCTACTCTGGTCTGCTCGATCTCAGACAAGAACAGAAGACAACAGGAGACGGACGGAGGCAGGTGAGGGGACCTCCGTCCATCTCCCGGCGTCTTCTGCTCTGGTCTGAGATCGAGCAGACAAGAGCAGAAGATGACCGATAATACAGATGACCGATAATACTGACCAGTGCTATGTCCTATGCCCAGGGCCGGACTTTGAGGTGTGCGAGCTCTGCGGCCACATAGGGCGCCATAGCAACAGGGGCCCCGGGCGGCCAACACAGCTCGCAGTGTAACAGGCAGGTGTGAGGTGAGATTTTCAAATCCATGCAAAAGTCTCCTCCCGGAGGATGGAGGACTCAGCTCTGCATTAGACAAGAAAACACAGCAGGGGGAGAGAGGACGTGCACAGCTCCCTCTCCTCCCCCTGCTCTGACGTACACAGCTCCCTCCCCTCCCTTCCCCCTGCTCTGTCTCCAGAGGACCTAACTTACCACGGGGAAAACACAGAGCAGGGGGAGGAGAGAGAGGACGTATATGCACAGCTCCTCACCTCCCTAATGACTTCTATGTGTGAAGGAGGACATACTGCACTGCACAGGCTGGGGACAAGGGGGGGCATACTGCACTGCACGGGCTGGGGATAAGTGGGGGACATCGCAGCATGAAAGTTGGGGATGATTTCTGTGTGTGAAGGAGACATATTACATGGGCTGGAGATGTATAGACTGCAGGGGAATAAATATCATACTGGGGATCATTTATATGTGTGAGGGGGGGGGACTCCTGAATGACACATGCTGGGAGTTGTAGTCCCTGTTATGTGTGTGTATGCCAGTGTTTCCGAACCAGGGAACGCTGGTAGTAGTAGTTTTGCAACATCTGTAGGCACCCTGGTTGGGAAACACTGGTGTATGTACTGCAACTCCCAGTGTTTGTTGTTACAAAGATTTTTTTCCTCTTTTTGTATGTTTATGGGGTAATATGGGGGGGGGGGGGGAGCCACAAGGTTAGCTCGCACAGGGCACCTGAACACCTAAGGCCGGCCCTGCCTATGCCTAACACTGAACAGTATTAGCAATCAACTGATTGCAGTAAATAGTCCCCAATGTGACTATTAAAGTGTAAAAATAGAAGTAAAAAAAAGTTTTAAAAAAAAGTTTAAAAAATTGAAAAATCCCCTCCCCCAATAACAATTTTAATTGTCACTTTTTCTCCATTTTACCCCCAAAAAGTGTAAAAAAATATATATAAATTTAATAAACATATTTGGTAACGCCGCATGCGTAAATATCCAAACTATTAAAATATAACAATCTAATTATCCTGTTCGGTGAACGGCTTAAGCATAAAAGACTTTTTAAAAGTACAAACTTTTTAATAACATTTTATTCCTCCTCAAAAAATGATTGATAAAAAATGTATTAAAAGTTTTATAAATGCAAATTGGTATAAAAAAAAAAGTACAGATAACGACGCAAAAAATTAGCCCTCATACCGATGCTTATACGGAAAAATGAAAAAGTTATAGGTAAGCAAAATAGAGGAATTTTAAATGTACTAATTTGGTTAAAAAAGTTAGCGATTTTTTTTAAAGTGGTACAATAATAGTAAAGTATGTAATCATGGGTATCATTTTAATGGTATTGGCCTACAGAATAAAGAAAACATGTCTATTTTACCGTTAAAAAAGGAAACCTTACAAAATTTGCTAAATTGCGGTTTTCTTATCAATTTCCCCACTTTTTTGGGTTGCACCACACATTTTATGGTAAAATGAGTGACGTCATTACAAAGGACAACTGGTCGCACAAAAAACAAGCTCTCATACTAGTCTATGGATGAAAAAAAAGAGTTATGATTTTTAGAAGGCGAGGAGGGAAAAACAAAAATTTAAAAATAAAACTGTCTGAGTCCTTAAACCCTTAAAGGGGTACTCCACTGGAAAATGTTTTCTGTTAAATCAACTGGTACCAGAAAGTTAAACAGATTTGCAAATTACTTATATTAAAAAATCCCAATCCTTCCAGTATTTATAAGCTGCTGTATACTACAGAGGAAGTTATTTTCTTTTTGAGTTTCCTTTCTGTCTGACCACAGTGTTCTCTGCTGACACCTCTGTCCATGTCAGGAAATGTCCAGAGCAAAAGAGGTCTGCTATGGGGATTTGCTCCTGCTCTGGACAGTTCCTGACATGGACAGAGGTGTCAGCAGAGAGCACTGTGGTCAGACAGAAAGTACATTCAAAAATAAAATAACTTCCTGTGTATTATACAGCAGCTGATAAGTACTGGAAGGATTGGGATTTTTTAATAGAAGTAACATACAAATCTGTTTAACTTTCTGGCACCAGTTGATCTAAAAGAAAATATTTTCCAGTGGAGTACCCCTTTAAGGACCCGGGGTTTTTCTGCTGTTGCATTTTAGTTTTTTCCTCCTTAACTTTAGAAATCATAACTCTTTCAATTTTGCACCTAAAAATCCATATGATGGCTTATTTTTTGCACCACCAATTCTACTTTGTAATGACATCAGTCATTTTACCCAAAAATCTAAGGTGAAATGGGAAAAAAAAATCATTGTGAGACGAAATTGAAAAAAAAAATTTCATTTTGTAACTTTTGGGGGCTTACGTTTCTACACAGTACATTTTTCGGTAAAAATGACACCTTCTCTTTATTCTGTAGGTCCATATAATTAAAATGATACCCTACTTATATAGGTTTGATTTTGTTGTACTTCTGGAAAAAATCATAACTACATGTAGGAAAATGAATACGTTTAAAATTATCATCTTCTGACCCCTATAACTTTTTTATTTTTCCGCATATGGGGCGGTATGAGGGCTAATTTTTTGCGCCGTGATTTGAAGTTTTTAGTGGTACCAATTTTGATAGGACTTATTGATCACTTCTTATTCATTTTTTCATGATATAAAAAGTGACCAAAAATACACTATTTTGGATTTTGGAATTTTTTTGCGCGTACGCCATTGACCGGTTTAATTAACAATATATTTTTATAATTACCACATATGTTTATTTGTATTTTTATTTACACAGTTTTTTTTAAATGGGAAAAGGGGAGTGATTCATACTTTTAATAGGGAAGGGGTTAAATGATCTTTATTCACTTATTTTTTTTTGCAGTATTATAGCCCCCATAGGGACCTATAACACTGCACACACTGATCTTTTACATTGATCAATGGTTTCTCATAGGAAACCATTGATCAATGATTCTGCCGCTTGACTGCTCATGCCTGAATCTCAGGCACTGAGCAGTCGTTCAGCGATCGGACACCAGGAGGCAAGATAAGGGACCCTCCTGCAGTCTCACAGCTGTTCGGGATGCCACGATTTTGCCGCAGACATCCCGAACGGCCCCCTGAGCTAACCGGCAATGATTTACTTACACTTTAGACGCAGCGTTCAACTTGAACGCCGCGTCTAAAGGGTTAATATCGTGCTGCACCACGATCAGTGCTGCGCACTTTTAGCCACAGGTCCCGGCCGTTGTTAGAGACTGAGTCCGACCCGCTATGACATTATAGAATGGGAGCGGACTCATGACGTACCGGTACGTCATGGGTCCTTAAGGGGTTAAGGCCCAAATTGGCTGAGTCCTTAAGGGGTTAAAGCCTAAATATTGACGCCCATCCCAAGGCCTAGCATAAGCTCCCAAAACAGCTAGCGGTAACCCACAAATATTGCCCAGTACCAACTACCACAGTGGTACTGGAAGCTGGTACCAATAGGCCCTGTGCATCAAAAATGGCACTCACTGGTTTAGGCGGTAACAGGCTGGCTTTATTTAGGCTAGGGAGGGCCAAAAAAACTGTGTTCTTTACCCACACTGGTAACATCGGGCTGTTCCTGCTTGGTTGGTATCTGGCTGATAATGATAATAGGGGGAACCCCACACACTTTTTTCTTAATAAAAAATAGGGTGACAATTGTTTTTGGCCCCTCCAGGCCTAAACATTGCCAGACTTTTACCCCCATAGAGGATCTGTTTACAGATCCATTGTCAGCTAAAATTGTCATATGAAACTCTCAAATATGCATTTAGCTTATCAATTCAAGTATGTATGTAGTATGTCTTAAAGGAGTACTGTCGTGGAATGTAACTTATCCCCTATCCTTCGGATAGGGGATAAGTTATAGATCACGGAGGGTCCGACTGCTGGGACCCCCCATGATCTCCTGCACGGGGCCTCGGCAGTCTTCAGGAAGCCCCATGCCGTCCCCAGCAGGAAGCTGCGGCGGACATGCCCCCTCCATGTATCTCTATGGGATACAAGAAGCGGGCGTGTTGACCACAGCATCATGCGGGGGATGGAACTGCCGCAGCCCTGTACAGGAGATGGTGGGGAGTCCCAGCGGATGGAACCCCCCCACCCCCCCCCCCCCCACCCCGCAAGATCTTTAATTTATCCCTTATTCTTCGGATAGGGGATAAGGTATATTCCACTACAGTATTCCTTTAAAGTACAGTTTAAAATAACCTTTATTATGGTTTGAGCTGCACATCACTAATGTTCCTTTCCTATGTCAACCATGATTGTGGCTAATTACAATGCTTGGGAAGAAATTAATTCCTTTAAAGTGATGATCCTTACTGAGTCCCACAATAATTCTATTAGCTGATATACCCTGGGGACAAAGTTAAGTGAGAAATATGAAAGGACTGGGGAATCTGACATTTACACTTGTTGAGGATTAATTTAAACCAACTTTAATAAAGCATTATAGGATTTTTACCATGTGAGTATAAATGGAAATATTTGTTACTCCTAGAGGGATTGCTTAACCCTTTTGTGACCAGGACCTTATTCAGCTTTTTTGTCATTGGGTGTCACATGAGCTTTCATTGAGTGATGTGTATCACACCCATCACCTGATATTCACTCCTATTATTAAAACTTTAAAACTTATCCCCTATACTGAGGATAAGGGATACGTTTCTGATCGTGGGGGGATCTCAGAGAATCTCCAAAATAGGGACCATTTGTGAATGGCTGGAGAAACATGAGTGCTGTACTCGGGAATCTCAAGCACTCACACAGACTGTACATGAAGTGGTTGCCGACACACCGCTTCATGCACAGAAAGAGACAGAGCCCCATTCTGAAGATTGCAGGGTATCTCAGTGGTCGGACCCACAAAAATCAGAAACTTTTCCTCCATCCAGTACATGGCAGATCATGGGACCACTGTATGGCCCCAGGTCTGCCATGAAAGCTCATCAGCACTCTGTGATTGTGTTGTGAGTGCATCAATTGACTTACAGTGGGAACCCTGCTTTATTCAGTATATTGCAACCTGAACTCACAAGAGATGGCAGTGGCAGAGCTCCTGTATACTGACCTATTTACCGAGATGTACTACAATAGGGGATAAAGATCATGTTCCTGTACATATTCTACACAAAGTGATGTGATATATGTAAGCAACCAACACAAATCTTCTTCAGTGAAAGCTCAGGGAATGATATTTACACAGAATATATTAGATATTTGGAGAGCAATATTTGCCCTTTTAGGTAAATTTTGTTTAATTAAAACAGTGTTCCCAACCGAGCTTTTGTGGAACCCTTGAGTTCTCCAAAACTTAATTCAGATTTTTTCACATTGTATGCAGAGAGCAGTGGGTTAATCTTTAGTTTAGGAGTTGTTCCAAGATTAAAACTTGTCACCTATCTGTTCATTTCGGGGCAAAAAACCCTTCTTCTTGTGATCGGTGGGGGGACCCAGCAGTCAGATATTCCTGTGGAAAAAGGTGATAAACCTTAAAGGGGTACTCCGCTGCTCAGCGTTTGGAACAAACTGTTCTAAACGCTGGAGTCGGTGCCAGGAGCTCGATACATCATAGCCCCACCCCCTCAATGAAAGTCTATGGGAGGGGGCGTGACTGTCTCTGATTGTGCTGGATTGGATCAGACAGGATCCATAAAATCCTGTGTTTGGTCCAAGATTAGACACAAAAATATACTTCTAATATGGGGCCCCAACAGTCTAGCAGAAGACAACATCAATTGAAGCTGTTAGGGATGAGCGAATCGAATCTGATGAATCCAAATACGTTACGAATTTCAGGAAAAATTAGATTTGTAACAAAAGCGAATATCGCCGGGATTCGATTGCGCTATTCGCTTCATTAAACTCCATTTAGTGTGGTCCAGGCTCCAGGGGCCAGGCATCTAAAATGGCGGATCAACATGTGAGGACATGGGGCAAGGAATCTTGGGAAGGCGGGAACAAGGGTAGGCGGGATGACCCTAAATCATATGCAGCATGCAGCCTATCAGCAGCCAGTCACCCCTGTGATGTCACAGCCCTATATAATCGTCAGCCATCTTGGGGCCAGTCACATCAGTGTTCTATTACAGAGAGAGAGAGGGACAGACAGCAGTGTGTTGCACAGAAAAGTATTTTTACAGAAGTGATTCACCTTCCAGTTACATCAGTGTTTTATAGTGGAGAGGGACAGAGAGCAGCGTGTTACACAGAAACGCTTTTTACAGCAGCGATTCACCTCAAGCCCAAATCCAGAATAGAAGCACTGATAGGAAAGGGAGTGAGATTGAGAGAGAGAGAGTGCAATTTTGTGTTTAGTACACAGCGACTGTGTGCTGCAGCACTGAAAAGCTAATAGTAGCCAGCCAGTTAGGGTGAGCAGAGCACTAAAAGCATATTGTCCTCTATTAAGTGTAACCTGTGCGTACATCTAAGTGGTGTACCACTGTGAAAGGCCAGGCAAAAGTACACACCGGCTGGTATTGTAGACAAATACTGTTTTAAGCGTACTGGAGCGCATTGTCCTCCCCTCATAAGTGCATACCACAGACATACATGTAAGTGGTGTTCCATTTTGTTCCTGTTAAATTCTTAAGGAGCTAGATACTGTGAAAGGCTAGCCAAAAGCACACACTTGCTGGTGTTGTAGACAAATACAGTTTTTTCTTTTCAAATTCAAAAACTTTTATTGAACAGCAAGAAAAAAATGACAATGACATTAGCAAGCCAATAGAACAACAGAACAATGGCCTGTCAGGCCAAAACAAGATATACTATTAGCAGGAAGATAAGTCAGTAAATCCAAATGGCAATTAAATATACGAGAATAATGAGCAATTAACCAACCTCCCCGAGGCCAGGGTCGTAGTGGAGGGGTGATAAGTGAAAAAACCAAGCGTAGCAGGAGCGAGAATTACTCAGGCAAATAGACATGGGAAGGAAGGTGGCACAGAAACCACCGGTAATACACCGGAGATGAAATATGAAGCATTGGCTAATCAACACAGGTAGTGGGAGAGCACAAAAGAAAAGAGAAACACAAACAGGACAAAAGAGACTTAAAGAGAGAGAGAGAGCGGATAGTGGGACTAAACAGACAGGCAAACTCCAACCGACAAATACTGTTTTAAGTGTACTGGAGAGCATTGTCCTCCCCTCATCAGTGCATGCCCCATACGTACATCTAAGTGGTGTACTATTTTGTTCCTGTTAAACTCTCAAGGGCCTAGATACTGTAAAACGCCAGGCAAAAGTACACACCTGCTGGTGTTGTACAAAAATACATTTTTAAGCGTACTTTAGTGCATTGTCCTCCCCTCATGAGTGCATACCACATACGTACATCTAAGTGGTGTACCATTTTGTTCCTGTTAAAGTCTTAAGGGCCTAGATACTCTGAAAGGCCAGCCAAAAGTACACACCTGCTGGTGTTGTAGACAAATACTATTTTAAGCATACTGGAGCGCATTGTCCTCCCCTCATCAGTGCATACCACATAGGTACATCTAAGTGATGTAATATTTTGTTCCTGTTAAAGTCTCAAGGGCCTAGTTAATGTGAAGGCCAGGCAAAAGTGCACACCGGCTGGTGTTGTACACAAATACTTTTTTAAGCGTACTGGAGAGTATTGTCCTCCCCTCATAAGTGCATACCACATATGTACATCTAAGTGGTGTATATTTTGCTCCTGTTAAAGCCTTAAGGGCCTAGATACTGTGAAAGGCCAGCCAAAAGTACACACCTGCTGGTGTTTTAAACAAATACTGACTGGTGACTGTGATTGAGCCTTTTATATTGGTCTAGTTCACACTACAGCTGCGGTTATACAAGCACTGATCGGATAGTTCCTCTCTGGAGAGATCTCATTTACTATTCATCTATTACATGGTCCTGTATTCAAATCCATCTGCTGAACCGGTGCAGAGCCCTCCATCATTGGATTAATATCTCTATCTGCATGCATCATTGTTATACAACGTCATCTAGTATCAACTAACCTCCCGCACAAGGTCAGCTGACCTGCCATCAGCTGACCTGCTACGTCAGACGCCAAGAGTTAACTCGCCGGTGAGAGCGGCTGGATATTCTACACTCCGCCCCGGCTAGAGTACACCCGACGCCAAGGGACAGCTCGCCGGTGAGAACGGCTGTATATCCTGTGACCATCACGCCGCCCCGGCTAGAGCGCATTTGTCCATCGTCCATCTGTCCACCAGCGGTGCGGTGAGTGGCACAATCGTGCCAGTGACTTTATTTCTATTTTTGCAGGCCATTTGGCTGTGGAGTGGAGAAACCGGCAACAGCGATTCAATTCTAATACCCACTATACAAACAATTCATATGTTATAATCATATACAGCATACGATTTTTTTGCAGGACATTGTTTCAGGCCAATTGTAGGATCCACCCTACAGGCCATAACTCCATCATCTATAGGACTGTCACTTTTCATTTACAGGACTTGTTGCATTTTTTATTTATTTATTTATTTATTTATTTTTTTCTATCAAGCCATTTTCTTTCCAGGCGGAATGTTTTATATTTATTTTTATTTTCATTTTTTTGTGCACACTGAATTTATTACCATTCTGATCAGAGTAACACTGTATGACACATCATCACCCAGTGCATCATTATACGGCTGTTAGCCATAATAGATACATTTGTTATTAGGAGTACCTTTCGCTCTGTAGTGTAACAACTTGTTGCATTTTTTATATTTATTACTTTTTAACCAATTGTGCGCCACCGTAGGGCCCTGCGGGAACGCATTATTTAATATCTATTAAATATCATTTATATATCAATTGTGTTTTCTCTATTATTGATACCAGACATCCCCCATTAATCATCTTTTTTGGTATTGAGCTGAGGACTAATATCCTATTTTTATCAAATGTACACACCTGCTGGTATTGTGGACAAATACTGTTTTAAGCGTACTGGAGCGCATTGTCCTCCCCTCATAAGTGCATAACACATACGTACATCTAAGTGGTGTACCATTTTGTTTCTGTTAACGTCTTAAGGGCCTAGATACTGTGAGAGGCCAGGCAAAAGTACACACAGGCTGGTGTTGTACACAAATACTGTTTTAAGAGTACTGGAGCGCATTGTCCACCCCTCATAAGTGAATACCCCATACGTACATCTAAGTGCTGTACTATTTTGTTCCAGTTAATGTCTTAAGGGCCTTGATAATGTGAGAGGCCAGCCAAAAGTACACACCTGCTGGTGTTGTACACAAATACTGTTTTAAGCGTAGTGGAGCATATTGTGCTTCCCTCATATACGCACTAAGTATGTCAGGCAGAGAAGTACCAGGACGTGCACAGAGGAGTGGCAGAGGCCTAAATTTATCAGGCAGAGGTTGCAGCAGACTAGGGGCGCATCGAGCAGGAGTCACATCGAGAGGCCTGATCTCCCGATATCAGCTAGCGTTCATGTCTCGACCAGCAACCCATCTGCCATCATCAATTGGTTAACATCCACTTCATCACAAGTGACATCTTACACCACCAGTCAACAGTCGGTGGGTTCCTCAGACACAGCCCTCAGTTGGCATGGCCTAGGAGCAGTCCCTGTCTTCCATATTGCCTCTGTCCTATGCTGTTCCCTCCCCCACAGAAGTATCTTATAGTGATGAGCGGAATTGGCCATATTCGAATTCACAATATTTCATGAATATATAGACGAATATTCGTCCTATATTTGCGGATTTCGCGTATTCGTTATATTCACATATTCGAGGAAGAAAACAGTGAGGGGGTGGGCAACTTTACTATTGGTTGCTAGGAATGTTGTTGATAACCTCTGACAAGTGTATTTGCATCATTCTAATTGGCCCACAAGTTAAAAGAAGGAATATGCGAATATGCCCATATGCGAATATGCGCATATGCGCTTATGCGGGAAAAAAGCAAATATTAATAATTTCGAATATATAGCGAATATATTCGCAATATTCGCGAATTTGCAATATTCGCGATAAAAATTTGAAATGCGATTATTCGCGCCCAACACTAGTATCTTATGCTGCTGGTTCAGCTTCACTATTTAGTGAGGACCATATACTAGAGGACAGTCAGCAGCTACTGCCCAGCCAAGAAGTGGAGGAGACATCAGCCGCTTCCTCCGCTAGGAGGGCAAGGAGTGATGAGGAAAGTGGGGTGGGAGGTGGTGTTGCGAGCGTTCAGGCTCCTGAAGCAGACACTGTTGAGGAATCTGAGGAGGACATCAGTGATGAGCAGATACAACTCAATGATCATGAAGCCTGGGAGATCCGTGGCTCCGATGTGGAGGTCCAGCCTGCTGCATCACCCAGTGGCACTCAGCTCCCTGTTTCAGCCAGCCAAGGCTCCTCCACCTCAGCCGAAGGGAGCTGTGTATCATACCCATCTTCTGTCGCTTCAGATGCTCCTGCTCCTCCTACGTTGAGTCAGTCATTCCGCCAGCAATCCATTGGCGAAGCCATGTCCAAGAGACAACAGTATGCGCCCACTCATCCAATGGCGCAGAAGCTGAATGTGCTCCTGTCCAAGTTTCTTTTTAAGTGGTGGACTCTGCACCTTTCAGAGAACTGATGGCTTGTTCCGAGCTAAGGTAGAGAGTCCCAAGCCATCATTTCTTTGGGAAGAAGGCAGTACCAGCCCTGCACAATTTTTGGGAACAGAAGGTGGGCCAGTCCTTGAGCCTGTCAGTGTGTACTAAAGTGCACGGCAGCGCCAAAGTGTGGAGCTGTAACTACGGTCAGGGACAATACATGTCCTTTACGCCCCACTGGATAAATGTGGTTCCTGCATAGCCACAACAGCAACTTGGACAGGTCACGCTGCCTCCATGCTCTCAGGCCGTTGGGCCTGTGGAAGTGTGCGACTCCGCATCCTTATCCTCCACCATGTCCTCAGCCTCCACTGCACGGACAAGTCTCAGTGCCCCTCCAGCATACCATGTATGCAGGTCACGGCGGTGTCACGCTGTTCTTCCCACGGTTTGCCTTGGGCGAACGGAGTCCCACAGGAGAGGAACTGCTAAATGTCATTCATCAAGAAATCGAATCATGGCATCACTCCACGAAAACTGGAAATGGGAACCATGGTGACCAACAACGGGAAGAACATCTTGCCTGCTGTTACGCCGAGCGCTCCGGGTCCCTGCTCCTCCCCGAAGCGCTCGCGGCATTTCTCTCCCTGCAGCGCCCCGGTCAGACCCGCTGACCGGGAGCGCTGCACTGACATGGCCGGCGGGGATGCGATTCGCATAGCGGGACGCGTCCGCTGGCGAATCGCATCCCAGGTCACTTACCTGTCCCGGTCCCCGGCTGTCATGCTCTGGCGCGCGCGGCTCCGCTCTCTAGGGCGCGCGCGCGCCAGTGCTCTGAGATTTAAAGGGCCAGTGCACCAATGATGGTGCCTGGCCCAATCACCCTGATTAGCTTGCACCTGTTCCTTGCCCTACTTATACCTCACTTCCCCTGCACTCCCTTGCCGGATCTTGTTGCCTCGTGCCTTGAGAAAGCTATTACTGTGTTACCCATACTGTGTTCCTGACCTCCTGCTATTCCATATTGACTACGAACCTTGCCGCCTGCCCCGACCTTCTGCTACGTCTGACCTTTTCTCTGCCTAGCCCTTCTGTCCCACGCCTTCTCAGCAGTCAGCGAGGTTGTGCCGTTGCCAGTGGATACGACCTGGTTGCTACCGCCGCAGCAAGACCATCCCGCTTTGCGGCGGGCTCTGGTGAATACCAGTAGCTACTTAGAACCGGTCCACCGGCACGGTCCACGCCTATCCCTCGCTGACACAGAGGATCCACTATCAGCTAGCTGAATCGTGACAGTAGATCCGGCCATGGATCCCGCTGACGTGCCGCTGCCAAGTATCGCTGATATATCCACGCTGGTCGCCCAGCAATCCCGACTGATCGCCCAACAAGAAAACCAGTTGTCGTACTTGACCACCATGACACAGCAACTTCAGTCACAGCTTCAGCAACTTCAGCCACAGCTACAGCAATTTCAGTCACAGCTACAGCAGCTGCAACAGCAACAACCATCTCCTCGGCCAGCTCCTGCACCTCCTCCGCAGCGAGTGGCCGCTCCTAATCTCCGCTTGTCCCTGCCGGACAAATTTGATGGGGACTCTAGACTCTGCCGTGGTTTTCTGTCACAATGTTCCCTACATTTGGAGATGTTGTCGGACCAATTTCCTACAGAACGGTCGAAGGTGGCTTTCGTGGTCAGTCTCCTGTCTGGGAAGGCTTTGTCTTGGGCCACACCGCTCTGGGACTGCGATGACCCTGTCACCGCCACTGTACACTCCTTCTTCTCTGAGGTTCGCAGTGTCTTCGAGGAACCAGCCCGAGCTTCTTCTGCCGAGACTGCCCTGCTGAACCTGGTCCAGGGTAATTCTTCAGTAGGCGAGTACGCCATCCGATTTCGTACTCTCGCTTCCGAATTATCTTGGAACAACGAGGCTCTCTGCGCGACCTTTAAAAAAGGCCTATCCAGTAACATCAAAGATGTGCTGGCCGCACGAGAGATTCCTGCCAACCTGCATGAACTTATCCATTTGGCCACCCGCATTGACATGCGTTTTTCTGAGAGACACCAGGAACTCCGCCAGGAAAAAGACCTTAATCCCTGGGCACCTCTCTCACGGTATCCCTTGCAACCTACTCCTGTGCCTCCCGCCGAGGAGCCTATGCAAGTAGATCGGTCTCGCCTGACTATTGAAGAGAGGTCTCGCCGTAGGGATAAAAATCTATGTCTGTACTGCGCTAGTACCGAACATTTCTTGGTGAATTGCCCTATTCGTCCTCCACGTCTGGAAAATGCACGCACGCAACCTGCTCATGTGGGCCTGGCGTCTCTGGGTACGGAGTCTGCTTCTCCATCTCTCTCTGTGCCCGTACGGATTTCTCCTTCTGCCAACTCCTCCTTCTCTGCTGTGGCCGTCTTGGACTCTGGTTCTTCTGGAAATTTTATTCTGGCCTCTTTGCTTGATACGTACTGCATCCCGGTGACCCGTCTCATCAAGCCGCTCTATATTTCTTCGGTCAACGGGGTCAAGCTGCACTGCACTGTGCGTTATCGCACAGTGCCCCTGCTTATGAACATTGGACCGCATCTCGAGGAAATTGAATTTTTGGTTTTGCCCGGCTGTACCTCTGAAATCCTCCTCGGTCTGCCATGGCTCCAGCACCATTCTCCCACCCTTGACTGGACCACCGGGGAGATCAAGAATTGGGGTCCTGCTTGCCGCAAGGAGTGCCTCACGTCTGCTCCCAGCTCCGTCTGTCGGTCCTCAGTGTCTCCTCCTGTGCCTGGTCTCCCCAAGGCCTGTCAGGACTGTGCCGTCCCCCCTCATAGTCCCCGTCCTGGTGACACTCTGCCCCGTGTCAAACCTCACCCTCTGCCCCCCCTCCCCATTCCCACTGCTTCTGGACTGTCTGCC
The DNA here is from genome assembly GCF_029499605.1 of Hyla sarda. Taxonomy (NCBI): domain Eukaryota; kingdom Metazoa; phylum Chordata; class Amphibia; order Anura; family Hylidae; genus Hyla; species Hyla sarda. Next base: position 270,684,330 of record NC_079191.1, on the reverse strand, counting down.
ATGCATGGGCATACCCAGGACTTCGCTGTCCCCCGGAGGGAGACTCTACAGTCGCTCCCGATGTCCTCGTCCTCTGTGGAGCGACATCCCGACAAAAAGAGGGGGAGACCTAAGGGGGGGGGGGTACTGTTACGCCGAGCGCTCCGGGTCCCTGCTCCTCCCCGAAGCGCTCGCGGCATTTCTCTCCCTGCAGCGCCCCGGTCAGACCCGCTGACAGGGAGCGCTGCACTGACATGGCCGGCGGGGATGCGATTCGCATAGCGGGACGCGCCCGCTCGCGAATCGCATCCCAGGTCACTTACCTGTCCTGGTCCCCGGCTGTCATGCTCTGGCGCGCGCGGCTCCGCTCTCTAGGGCGCGCGCGCGCCAGCGCTCTGAGATTTAAAGGGCCAGTGCACCAATGATGGTGCCTGGCCCAATCACCCTGATTAGCTTGCACCTGTTCCTTGCCCTACTTATACCTCACTTCCCCTGCACTCCCTTGCCGGATCTTGTTGCCTCGTGCCTTGAGAAAGCTATTACTGTGTTACCCATACTGTGTTCCTGACCTCCTGCTATTCCATATTGACTACGAACCTTGCCGCCTGCCCCGACCTTCTGCTACGTCTGACCTTGTCTCTGCCTAGCCCTTCTGTCCCACGCCTTCTCAGCAGTCAGCGAGGTTGTGCCGTTGCCAGTGGATACGACCTGGTTGCTACCGCCGCAGCAAGACCATCCCGCTTTGCGGCGGGCTCTGGTGAATACCAGTAGCTACTTAGAACTGGTCCACCGGCACGGTCCACGCCTATCCCTCGCTGACACAGAGGATCCACTATCAGCTAGCCGAATCGTGACACCTGCACTGTGACAAGCAAGCCTGAGACATGCGCCCTGCATGGCACATGTGTTCAATCTGGTTGCCAAGCAGTTCCTGAAGTGTTCCCCCCCATCTGCAAGATATCCTAACAATGGGAAGGAAACTTTGCATGCACATCAGCCACTCGTACACCGCAAAGCACACCCTCCTTTAGCTGCAGTATCAGAACGGTATGCCCAATATAGTCTGATTTGCAACATTTCCACACGTTGGAATTCCACCCTCCATATGTTAGACCGAACAGAGAAAAGCTATCACCAATTTCTTGATGATCCAAGCAGATAGGGAGACTCCCCTGTGTAACTTCAATGTCAACCTGTGGCAGCTCACATGTGACACCCTTTGAGGAAGCCACATTATTAGTCAGTCACAAGGATTACGGGATGAACAACGTTATTCCACTGCTTCATCTACTACACCACGTGTTGGAAACAATGGCTGGTCAGGGCACTGGAGACATGGCACCTACATCTCATGGCCACATGAGCCCTGTTGGGGCTGAAATGGAGGAGGAGGGGAAGGATCACAGTGGAGCACAGTTTAGGTTTTAGCGAGATGGGTGATTTTTCTAGTCTTCTGACAGGAGAGGAGGAGCAGGAGTAGCTAGAGGGTTATGAGGAAGGCGAGACAGAGGACCCAGACACATCGTGGCAGTATGCAGTGGAGATGGAGGCAGGGAGTCCCTCCGAGTCACTTGCCCAAATGGCAGGATGCATGCTCACTCACTTGCGTTGTGACCGCCGAATTGTCACCATTCGGAAGCGGGATGACTTCTGGCTCTCCACCTTATTGGACCCTCGCTACCAGCACAAAATGGGGGCTTATTTACACCCATTGAGAGGGAGGACCAACTGACCTACTACAGAGACATCCTACGTAGTCAGTTGGCTGATGCCTATCTGCGCCATGGTCCATCCTCTCGCAGGTCTAACTTGGCCCTGTGCGCTCACCTTCCACTGCCATGGCTGCTGGGGAGGTGTGGGTGGCAGGAGCAGTACCAGCTCCATCAGCAGCAGCCTGAGTCTAAAGTCGCTGATGAGTAGCTTTCTTCACCTGCATAGTGAGGCAACTCATCAGCAGCAAGTAGACCTGGAGCAGGACCTAAACCAGCAGGTGGTGGCATACCTTGACATGCCCATGCCAGCACACCTTGAAGATCCGCTTGACTTCTGGGCAGGCAAACTTGATTTGTGGCCGCAACTAGCAGAGTTTGCCCTGGAAAAGCTGTCCTGCCTGGCCAGTAGTTTGCCACCAGAGCGGGTGTTTAGTGGGGTGGGGGCCATAGTAACCGCTAGGAGAATTTGTCTGTCCACGAAAAATGTGGAGAGACTGACCTTTGTTAAGATTAATTAGGCATGGATCAGCCACAATTTCCACCCACCAATGCCTGATGCATCAGAGTAGATTGACCATGGTGCCACACCAACACTTCACAAATATGGATAGTTTAAAATATATATTTAAGGTGCTGATCCCCTGTTGCAGACATTCCTCGGCATTAGACCACAAGTAAGTATTGAGGATGTGCATTAGCTAAAACTGAACTTTTCTTAGGATAAAATATATGGACCCAAATTTTTTTTTTTAAATCAAACAAAAGTGTTACCAGGTGCCACCTACACCACCAAGTATTGATGTCATACAAAGACCTCTAAAAGGTGGAAGGGAACAACGTATGGTCCATTGTAACGGGGGGGTAAAATGGGGGTTTAAAAACTTCCCCTGTAAGGCCCTACTCTCACACTATTATTTTCCTTCTTGGCAAGTGTTACTCACCCTAAAAAGGGTGGCTCCAAACAGGAACCTCTGCCTATTTCCTCCTACAAACAGTGCCATTTCCCAGGGTTTTTAGGCAGAAATAGGAAGAGTTTCCTGTGTGGGGCCACCCTTTTTAGGGTGAGTAACACTTGCCAAGAAGGGAATTAATAGGGCGAGAGTAAGGCCATACAGGGTAATTTTTTACCCCACCTGCTACAATGGACAATACGTTGTTCCCTTCCTCCTTTTTGAGGAAAGTAATACTTGTCTTAAAAGTGCGGCCCCACACAGGAACCAATCCCTATTTCTGCCTAAAAACCCTCGGAAATGACAGTGTTTGCAGGTGGAAATAGGGAGAGGTTCCTGTGTGGGGCCTCCCTTTTCAGGACGAGTAACACTTGCCAGGAAGGGAATTAATAGGGCGAGAATAGAGCCTTACAGGGGAAGTTTTTACCCCCACCGGTTACAATGGACCATACTTGGTGGTATAGGTGGCACATGGTGTTTTTTGCACACCTTTCCTTTTGTTTGATTTCAAAAAATTTTGGGAACATACCTTATAATAATATTCTTAGGATAAAATATAAGCTTAATGTAATGCATATCCTCAATACTTACTTGTGCACACTAACACTTTTACAAAATAGACCATTTTCCTATGCCTACCTTTCGCAGCTACGATTCTGATCCTGCCATCCACCTGATGCCACACATCTGATGCCAAGTTCAACTTTTTTCACCCACCTTCATCACCGGGTACTGGAATTGCCACCCTCCGCCCCACTATGTCACCAGGTCACTTTCAGGACTCCTGATGCTGCTGATGCCACCTCCAGGTTGTATCATATTGCCAACATATGTTCTCCACCTCCAGTCTGTGTCATTCAGCCTCTATATGGTCTCCTCATGCTGCCGCCAACTCCAGGTTGTCATTCAGCTACTGTATGGTCTCCTCATGCTGCCGCCACCTCCAGGCTGTGTCTTTAAGCCACTATATGGTCTCCTCATGCTGCCGCCACCTCCAGATTGTGTCACTGTACCGCCATGTGGTCTCCTCATTCTGCTGGCATATTAAATAAAACTTTTTAGGTTCATCTATTTGAAATCTTCAATTTAAATGTTAAAAAATATCTTTAATCTTTTCAATCGTGAGGCCCTATGGTCTCGTCAGGCTGTTGCCACCTCCCCGCTGTGACATTCAGCCAATATATGGTCTCCTCATACTGATGCCACTTCCAGGCTCTGTCATTGTGCCGCTCTGCAAAAGTGATTATAATAGCAATGCCTCTGATCTGCATGTCATATTGAATAACAGTATTATTTCACTACCCCAGCACATTCCATATGCATGTTACAGTAAGGCAAAGTGTTCTACACCCCTATTGAGGCTCTCTGTAGGCCAGAAATCGCCGTTTTTAATATATATTCTCTGAGAATAAATTCGGAATAAACCAAATTTTTGGGGAAAATTCGGAAAATTGGCCTAATCAAATTTAAAAAAAATGTGCTCATCTCTAGAAGCTGTAGTCAAAACCATTCACCAGAAATCCTATTAAACCCTGGGAGAACTATGATTATTTTTAAAGGATAACAGCGTTATTACACTTATCCCCGTCCTGTGTTTGATCATGGGGGGTCCGACTGCTGGGACCCTCCGCGATCTCCTGAACGGGGCCCCCGCATTAGCGCTCAGTGAGAGTGCTAATGCGTGTAGTGTCAGCCTACAGAGGTCGACAGTTATGCCCCCTCCCCATACAGTTGTATGAGAGAGGCGGGGAGGCACTAGTGCTACCTCCCCACCTCTCCCATAGAACTACATGGAGGAGGTGTGTCGGCCGCGGCGCCATGCTGCAGTCGGCATGCCTAATGCACAGGAGAGCCGCGGTAGAGCCATATCCCCGTGCTGGTGATCGCGGGGGGTACCAGTATTCGGACTCCCCGTGATCAAACACTTATCACCTAACCTGCCGATAGGGGATAAGTTGTTTTCGGCCACAGATGGCCTTTAAGAGGACTCTCGAAAATAGGGTGAGCCACCAAAATCTATTTCTCTGGTGGACCGAAGGAACTTCAGTCTGTATACATATTTGTATATGCATATTTGGATAAATTTGGCCCAGTTTTATGATATATAGCAGTGTGTGTGTCTGTGACAAGGTACCTAAGACTAACCTTGTTATTTGCTGTACTGCAGACGGAGTGGTTGTACTTGTCGTTGATGATCCATCTCAAGCATTTCCTGATCCTGTGACTGAGGAAGAAAAGTAGCTGGAATAAGGAATTCAAGATACCCTCTTTTAATTGTGCTGTAGTAACTAATGTAGGAACATTTCTCACTTTTTATGATCTGGTTTAATTCCATTTTCATTACATTCTAAAAATAAGAAAACTAGTTGCTTCTACTTTTCCAAGGTTCTGGAACATATATAACGTTGAAGCAAAGTGACTCATCACTTTTGGTGCTTAAGACATACATAATTACTGCAGTATTAAATACCAGCTTAATTCTAACCTCTAACTATACTTTCACATGCAGATGTGTTTCCTTTCAGGACAGTAGTTGCAGGCAGTTTTTTTTCTTATAGTTCACATATATCAAAGCAACATCCTATCTGTATATGAGTTCCTGGCCATCCAGGATATCCGAGTTGTTCCTAATAATTGACATCAGCAGGAATTTAGTCTGACTACAGCAAATCCTTAAATGTAAGTAATTTTATAGCTTCTATTATTCTCATTATTATGTTACTTTAAGGGATTCTTTTGTATTGTGTGTTGAGGGTGAAAACATAGAGATAGATACCAAATTTAGAACACAGGAAAATTGCAGACTTCGACTTTTTCCTTGAAATAGAAAGCGCTATACCAAGACTTATGTTTATTGCACTAGTAAAAGACCTTGTGAACCCGTAAAAAGTCACCTTCATAATACCATGACTAGCGGATCTCATGCATATGTTTTTTAAAAAATGATTAAATATTATCATGATCATCACATATACCACAGAGAAGATTACATTTTGTCTCTATGCTTGCACAGGTTTTCCGGCCGGGTGAACATAATCCACCAAAGAGTGGCGTGTAGAATCCAATTAACTACATTAAGCAGCTGTTCTTGTGAGCAGCAGAATAGCCTGCAGATACGCACTAAACACATGCATCGCAAAATTAAATGCAGCCAATGCACTGCCCAGAAGCCCACACTAATAAAATAATTGCTAATCATTCAAAGATATATGAAGCCTGACTTGAGAATGGAACATAAATCGGATAAGCGTTACGGATTCTCACTTACTGTTAAAAAAAAAAAAAAAAAATCCTCTGCTTTTCTGATGTGCAGCACTGAAGTGACCAACACTAAATAACAGCAGCTAGCACAGGATATAAATAAAAATGTTCTGGCAATGGGTCAGCTCTTCGGCCATTTAAATAATACAGTGAAAAGATTTTTGTTCTGTGTCCTTTATATCAACCAGCACTGTAGAGTAGACCTTGAAATCACATTTTCTATGTCATCACTGTAGATTTATTAGGCGTATAAAAATAAAATGATAGTACACCTTTTGTCAACTGTTAGATGACATGTTCATTGGATAATATAGATCAGTTACTTGATGTCCTTTACCAACCCTTGTAATATTTATTCACTAATTTGTCAGTTCAGTTAATTTCCAGTTCTTATTATTTGCCTGATGTTACATGGTCTTGGTGCTGAGATTTATAAGTGATTATAAGGGTAGGAGAAAGGTAAGGATTAGCTTGAAAACATGTATGGACAGCTAGTCTAGAAAATATCAAGAGAATGATAAGGCGGTGTTCACACATTGTAGCTAATTAGCGACAGGCTCTTCCGGGCAGAGTCATTGGAGCAACTATCTGGTGGCTGGAGGTTGATTAGGGGACCTATACCACCATTGTAAGTTCTCAGACCCCCACAATCAGACAGCAGGGGTCCATTGAGGCCCTGGAACATACCAGCACCTGCATTTACTACCAGGGTGTGCATGTATGCCCTTGGTCACAAGTGGATAAAATCTTGCATGTTTTGTGGAGTGATAAATACACTGAATTCTCACAGTGGCAGTCTGATGGATGAGTCGAGTTTGGTAAATGGCAAGAGAATGTTACCTTCCAGAGAGCACTGTGTCAACTGTAAAGAAGAAATAATGCTGTGAAGTTGTTTCAAGGGTTGGCCTATTGTACACTATTTCACACTTTTGTGTTATTGACACTGGAGTACTTAGAGTATTGCGTGCCTCAGGAAATTTTTGGATCTGGTCCTCTTCTCTACCCACAACAACAATGATACAGTTTTCTATGCATGAAAATACTGTGTACAGTGTTCAAGAGAGATATAGTAGAGCTAGACAGGGTTCAGAGACGGGCAACCAAAGTAATACGTGGAATGGGAGGACTACAGTACCCAGAAAGATTATCAGAATTAGGGTTAGTTAGCTTAGAAAAAAAGACGGTTGAGGGGCGACCTTATAACTATGTATAAATATATCAGGGGACAGTACAGGGATCTCTCCCATTACCTATTTATACCAAGGACTGTTTCTAAAACAGGTTGTCATCCTCTACATCTAGTGTAAATAAGGTTTCTGCATCACTTCAGACCGGTGTTCTTTACTGTAAAAGCAGTGAGATTATGGAACTCTCTCCAAGAGCAAATTGTCATGGTGAGTTCAAAAGGGGCTTGGATGCACTTTTGGAGAATTATAATATTACAGGGTATGGAGACTAGACGAATAGGGACAGAACATTGATCCAAGGATTCATTCTTATTGCCAAGTTTGGAGTCGGGAAAAATGTTTTCCCACGAGTAGGGGGAAAATTGGTATCAGCCTCATAAGTTTTTTTGCCTTCCTCTGAATCAACACAATAGGGACACAATAGGTTTATAAGTTAAACTTGATGGACACTCATGGACAAACTACCTACTTAAATACCTGACTACCTAACTACCCAGCTAGCAACCTACCTACATTTTCAACTACCTAACAACCTGGCATTTAAAACACATCTCCCCAGAACACAATTTTTTTATTTAACTCTATAATTATGTATGCTAAACAATGAATACAGATAACTTTATGACTAGAGATCAGCGAACTTACAGTAAATTCGATTCGTCACGAACTTCTCAGCTCGGCGGTTGCTGACTTTTCCTGCATACGGTAAATTAGTTCAGCTTTCCGGTGCTCCGGTGGGCTGGAAAAGGTGGATACAATCCTAGGAAAGAGTCTCCTAGGACTGTATCCACCTTTTCCAGCCCACGGGTGGGTGAACTAATTTATGCAGGAAAAGTCATCAACTGCCGAGCTGAGAAGTTCGTGACGAATCGAATTTACTGTAAGTTCACTCATCTCTATTTATGACATTTCTGTTACCTTGTAGTGAATATGTGCTTTAGTTTAGTTTCAGAAGTATTTTCTGGCCAGGAAACTACCCTGTGCACAAACATAATGATACATGACATCATATACATTTGACATATGACTGTTAGCTGACTGTGTAATGTGAGTGATGCAGTACTACTGTATATGACTGAGGTACACTTGTGTGGTAGCGTTGGGGGATAAAGCCTTGTGGGGTGTAGGGTAGTTAGGGTGTTGCTATTCAGGATAATAAAGGGCGCTGTTAACCCTTGTCACTCTTGATGCCAGGGTGAGGGTTAAATACTTTATTCTTGATAGGCCTATTGCCACCCTTCCCAAGAGCAATAGGTGAATGTAGAATAAAGGATTGTCCACAACAACTGTTAACTGAAAATTTGCAGGAACTTTTACTGAAGAATTTCTGTACATGCAGTATTAGTAACAGTCCAGATAACAGAGTCTCTACAGATATGGCTGAGCAGCGATTGACAGTTGGTTGGGATCAGATAAGCTCAATTTAGCTTCTTAGGGATTTCGTAGCATAGATCCGCTGGATTTAGGGGTGCGTTTAGGTCCAGTGATCTTGCGGAGGGTAGCGGAGAAATGCTTAGTATAACCGCTTTGATACAGGACGAGGCCGCAAGGCTTTGACCTATTAAATTGTCTTGTAAGCTGCGGAGGTCCTACCTCTTCCAAGCAACCCAAGAGAGCGATCAAGATGGCGCAGTTCCCTTATCTGGACAGGGGCTGGCCGTTTTGGATTGGTCCTAACAACTGTCACTCACTGTTACCTTGCATTGTGGGTGAACACGTCATGAGAACCTCCAAAGGTCCTGTAGCAAAACCATAGAGTTCTAAACCTAATCACGTGACCCACAGATCCTGCTACGCTGAACAGGTAGGCAATTAAATATATACATATTTATACTTATATTTATATAACTTTCTATACAGATATAGATTAACTGAGGGGTGACAAGGGGATAACTACAGAAGAGGGATCCCGACGTTCCTATGGACTCTGGCTATGGGGACCTCTACAAAGGTAACGTATGAAATACGGTACCGGGACACCACACTTGACTTGTGTGTACATAATTATGTGTACATTTATTGTGTATTATTTATATGTGTACTTTAGTGTACTATACATACTATTTTATACATGTACAAGTTGCTGGTGAAGGGGTGACATGTGCTCCTCCCGACCGTATCAGGACAAACCCCTGTAAGGAGATAACCAGACATCAGAAATGACTGTACACATTGACTTTTAGTGTACAATAATTTTATACATTTTATTTGACATTTGACATTGATAACACAATATAACCATCACATTAGGACCATAACAACTCAGTGTACCTCCATAACCATCCTTAACCATTTTTACTGTACTACTGCTCAGTAGTACATGCACATAAGGAGTTCATGGTCCAGTCAACTCAGGGTCCCCATCCTGGGAAGACTGGTATGCAGCTTAATAGAATGTCCTACCTCAAGGAGACTCTCGGCTGAAGCCGGGCACATGACTTAGGGTTGGTTGCAAACAGAGTCTTGTCAGGCACAAATCTTAAACTGTTGCAGAACCTGAAACAACAAAGTGTGCTACTGCACGACAGTCAGTCTTGCGACCAAGTCTGGTATTTTACTGTACACAAGTTACTTAAACAACCTTCATTCTTTCCCAGTCTCGCCTACCAGGTGGGGTCCTAGGCTGTGAGATGAACCTAGGGTTGCGAGACTGGGCCCCTTGCGTGGCGTCAACATGGGTATCCCAGGACACATGGGACAGGCTGGAATTGGTGATGGTGGAACTGACAGTAACCACCACCTGGGTACTTGAGTTGGTGCCCGGTGGTCAGGCCAAACCTCCTCGATCATAGGAGTAGGCCTGGGCACATCTGTACTGGAACGTTGACTTGAGTGACTTTGGTACTTGGGATTACTGATGAGCGGCATTGCCCATATTCGAATTTGCGATATTTCGCCAATATATAGACGAATATTCGCCCTATATTTGCGAATTTCACGTATTCATTATGTTCGCATATGTGAATATTTGCATATTTGCGTATTCGAGGAAAAAAACAGTGAGGGGGTGGGCAACTTTACTATTGGTTGCTAGGGATGTTGTTGATAACCTCTGACAAGTGTATTTGCATCATATTAGTTGGCCCACAAGTGAAAAGAAGGAATATGCGAATATTCACATATGCGAATATGCGCATAAGTAAATATGCAGAAAAATATTCATAATATTCATAATTTCGAATATATAGCGAATATATTCACAATATTCGTGAATTTGCGATATTCGCAATAAAAATTTGAAATGCGAATATTCGCGCCCAACACTACTTAGGATCCATTGCTCGTGGATCAGGGTTCTCCTCCGCGGTTATGGCTCCTTTAACACTTGATGGGAGGCGACCAAAGGGTCCTGTTGACTTGCACAAGTATGGTGGAGATACAGTGGGCTCCTTGGGTAATCCTGTGGAGACCTGTAGACCCGGCCTCAGCTCTGTGACTGCTAGAGTCGGCCAGGTCAGGCCCCCGGGCAATTGGGTTAACAGTTTAATTTTGCTGAAATAAACAGTTTGTAGGGGGCAAATAGATTGGCAGGCCTTTTTGACATGTTGGCCTATGCTGCCCGGAAGAAGTTTGTTAACAACCTCCTTTAGGACCTGTGTTTGCACTTCTCGAGTCTCTACTATCTTTCGGCGAATCTGACAGACTTGTTGATATGGGGCAGGGGAAGTCTTTTTGCCCGAATTGTTGCACTTTGTTAACGATGCAGCGCAACTGAGACAGATGAAGTAGCCATCCAGCGTCGGCAGAGTAGCATGTGCTTAGCATTAGGGCCACTAGGACATAATAGGGGGTATCCTGACCTCGGTACCACCCTTCTCAGGGCGTCCATGCCGCTTAGGCACAGGGCCCCAGTTTAGAGTGGGAATAGGGATATGAATAGGCCAGAGGCCCATCTGTGTATGTCCCATTCCCCTCCTCCCCATAGGTTAACCCTTGGGTCACATTTTATGCCTGGCTGTCTGTAGTAACGAAATATCTATCATGTCTACTCTATATTTCCCCTACATGCCAATAGATGCTATATTTGGTGTTTATGGCTCCACCTTCTAGACTCTAACCGCGCTCCCCAGTCCATGCACTCTACAATACAATACAATAGGTATTTTCCCATAAATATAAAGGAGTCATAATCCACACTAATGATGGCTTCATGTATATCATAGACATCTTGGGAGCCTCCTAGTCATCAGACATGGGACATTCCCTTATGATGCCCACTTTATGGATAATATGGTACCTGCTAAATATCCAGCACTGTGCCTCACTGTCTTTGTAAAACTGGTCTTACTGATGGCATGATTGTAATTTTATACTTTGGTTTCAGAAATGTAAGTAACTGTCCTTATATAGATAGACGTCTGCGTTCACTGCTTTCCTTTCCAGCCTGAGTTTGTTGCTTTACATAAGTTCTGTCACAGCCTGTAGCCTCCTAATAGCGATAAGCTTAGGATTTGTATCAACATGCCCACCTCCTGCATACTGATACTGCAGAATGGGGTAAGGTCTCTTATTTACTGCTGTGTACATTTTTTTCAGGGTAGTGATACCTATACACCAGGATGCCCCCAAATTGGATGATCCGGCAGTCATGTGATGCCTTTGACTTTAACTATTTATAGGTGTGTATCAAGGAGTGCATCTTGTGATACATACAGATGCACCCTAGTTTTGTCACTTATACTCTATCTGGTGACACTAGGTTTCCCTGAAGAAGTCCCCATGCTAACGTTGGGAACATGCGTAATGATTATCTATTGTCCTCCAGATATCATGCATGCCACGTATCCATAAGGAATGCATATGATATCTACAGTGACATATGACTGCTAATTTTATATATCTCTTGTACTCCTGGTATTGGAGCCGTGAGGAAATATATTATTTTGTCTCCATATTTGTTTTGGGTATTTTGTACCGTGTTTACTTGGTGGCTTTTAATATACGCTAAAATAAATGCTATGTTTTAACGACACCCCTTAATTTAATAAATATTTTGAGGTTATTATTAGTCTGTGGGATCTGTATCAGGCGATTGTGTAGCCTTTATTATTTTGACGCAACCAATACTGTTTCAACAATATAGCATTATTAGTCAGTAATAGTAGCAGTCACGGTGTGTAGGTATTAAATGTCCCTTACTGGTGACACAAAACTAACAGTATGTATGTATTTCTGTCAGTATCAGTATGACAGTCATATGTATGGTGATAATATTTCTCCCTGCATACTGTTATTATTGTTCTCAGTATACAGAATTTGGCCATTAACAATATGATAGTAATATGTATGATGATATCTGCTGTTTTTTAATACACTGTTGTTATCTTGTAACTGTATGACTATCTTTTAGGGTTTCTGTGTTAGATAAATTATCTAACTTTTCTTTTTATTTATAAGTAAGAAAACATTTTTTTGTGAGATCATTTACACATTTACATACAGTATGTACAGTACAGGTTGTGTGAGGGTGATAGGAGTGTTGTTGCAGCAATCACACTCTTTTTACTTTCTGGCAGTGTATACATGCTGAGATCTGAGGTGATGGGAGTGTTGAAACCACACTGTACAGTTGCCCACTAGTGTGTGATCGTGCATGGATGAGGGTGTAGTTAGGGGGTGTGGTTCGAGCTATGGGTTCTAGCCCCCAGTCTTTTGGAGACTTAGCAAAAACTGATTGTAGTTAACATAACACTACATAATCACACCCGGCAAGATGGATGCACTGGATGGAGCTCTCTCTCTCTCCATGTTCTCTTCCCCTCACCTAATCCTCTATAGCCATCTTTCTTTCGCCCCCCCCCCCATTTGTTGTGGACTGTGGATCATCCCAGGCTCCCATTCTGCCTCTTATGCTCCAGGAGCCCCAAGGCACCTGTTTAATCTTTAATGTCTGCTTGGGAGGTTTAAGCTGCATTTTAAGCATCAGCAGTGCCTCTGGTGGCCACTCAGCCAGTGCAGATGCCATAGAGGAGGCAATTGAGTGGGTTTGGAATTGAAGGGATTGAGTGGTGACATGCCAGCACATGCTATTATTAGTAACCAACCATGATCCTAAGTTCATCAGTTGCCAATGGGTTGTCCTGTCTGATGTTGCAGGGGCCAGGCACACAAGGGGTTACCCCTACAGCAGAGAACGGCAGCATGTATAACTCAGCCTTCATGCTTGTCTGTAGATTTCCAATAAGGCAAGGTATGACCCTGAGACTACCCTGAGATAACCGGAATATATGCCACTGCCTGTGCTCTGTGTAAGGAAGCACCCCCCTATACATCGACCAGATGGCAACTATACTGCGTAGACACTACATCTCAGCTGAGCTGGGGCAGTAACTGGCCAAATAAGAGGAGGGGGCCTAAATTATGCTGGGTGCAACTAACTTACAAAGGGGACCTAACCTAGCTGGGAGAATCTAACTTGCAGGGGGCAACTAACTTACAGTGGGGCCTACCTGAAGCAATGTTTCTAAAAGAAGGTGCCCTTTCCCTTTTTGGGAAATATTGATCTCGAGGGTTCTGCCTACAGGGGACAACTATCTAAGAGGTTCTCCCTATAAGGGACAACTAACACCAAGGAGGTCTCCCTACAGGGGGCAGCTATCTAGGGAGGGGTCCACATCTGGGAAGGTTTACTTACAGTGGACAACTATCTCTGGGGGCTCTACTTACAGGGAGTGGCTATCTGGGGAGGGGGGGTCAATCTACTCTGGGCACCTATGTAATAAGGGAAAGCGCGTGAAAGGACCTGTCTAACTTCTGGAGCTACCTAATTATCTAATAGGGAGGACCTACCGGTGATAGGCTGAGCGCACTGTCATGTAAGGGGCCGGGCCCCACCTTCTCCCTGCTGCCCGGGCTCCTTACATGACAGTGCGCTCAGCCTATCACAGGCCGAGGTGGGACATCGCTGCCGCCAGCAATATGCTGACTGCAGTGTGATGTTTCGATCCTAAGAAGCAGGTAACCGAGCAGCGCCGGAGGAATGGGATGCCGATATCGGCCCAACGGGGGAACGTAGGAAGGCGAGTTAAAGTAGTTTTTTTTTTTTTTTTTTTTGCAGCCTGGGCATAAGGGAAGTCAAAAGTGTTCCACCGCATTTCACCTTTAAATGTTTTTTTTTTCCAGCAGAATCTGCAGTGACGAGTTGAAGCTGGAAAAAGTTCTCATGATGATGGTGTAAGCTAGTTGAAGAAGAAAAAAGAAAGTAAACAACTCAAAAAAAATGTCACTTGGGAGTCACCGATGTAACTGCACTGTAATCACTTATATGGCCTGTCATGGTAATGATAGCATTATTATCAGTCTGTCACCTGTGTATAGGAAGTCCTCCTAAACGCAAGTGATAATGTATCTAGAAGGGATGATGTGATACTAGGGAATTTATGTAACTATGTATTCCAATTGTTTCTTTTTTTTTACAATTCTTTATTTCTAATCGATTAAAAGGGCTTGTTCGATGAGGGAAAACGCTTTTAATGGATTAGAAATAAAGAATTGTTTTTACATGATCAGGTGAGTGCAATTTACTAGTTCTATTATATGGTATTTATGGATTGCTCCCGTTATTGGATTTTGCACCCCCGATATTTATCTCTCCAGGGACTGTGTATTTGCCACTGTATCCCCCATTAAATAAGATATACTTATGTTGGATGCATATATAGCAATAGTGCCTGCCCACCCTTTCTCTAAGCCTGTATATAAGTACATTAGTGGTCTGCACCATGTTTATGTCTTGAAAATAAAGGATATGTTTTTACCTTACATTTCTCCTTTACAGATTTTCAGTGGTTTTGTGTTTTCTGATCTTGGTCCAGTCACAAGTATGTATATAGGTGAGGATGACCTGCATCTTGATCTACTTTGGTGACTTTGCAGTGAGGGTGGAACACTGCAGGATTAACTTCAGGCCAGCAGAGGGAGCTGCTCCTGATGTGTACAGCAATCTGGAGGAAGCCAGGACCCAGCAGGGAAGTTCAGAGGAGTACTGGGAAGGAAAAACTTTTTAGTTGAAACTGAGTTCTCCAGGAAAAAGCATGCATGCAGAGTTGTCTCTCCCACAGCTGTAAAGCAGGCTATGTGCATAGGTGGAAACTGCAAAAAGAGACCCACAAGCATCTAACCAGGCAGCTTCAGAGATGATAAGGCAAAGTGTGCAGTGTGGATTCAGAAAAGGCATGAGATCTGGCCTAAGCCAGGAGTAGTCTGGCAGCGATACTTACACGCACGGATGTGCACAGACATTTTGGAGGGCAGGGGCTCAAATAGCATATTTTTTGTAATATACATTTTTTTTATAAAAAGCGGTCAAAACAAAAATGATACCGATAAAAACTTCAGATCACGGCGCAAAAAATGAGCCCTCATACCGCCCTATATGCCGAAAAATAAAAAACTTATAGGGGTCAGAAGATGACAATTTTAAACACGAATTTTGGTGCATGTAGATATAATTTTTTTAAAGTAGAAAAATTAAATAAAACCTACATAAATTAGGTATCCTTGTAACCGTATGGACCTACAGAATAAAGATAGTGTCATTTTTACCGAAAAGTGCACTGCGTAGAATCGGAAGCCCCCAAAAGTTACAAAATTGCTGTTTTGTTTTTACTTTTGCCCCACAAATATTTTTCTGGTTTTGCCATAGAGTTTGTGGTGAAATGATTGAAGTCATTACAAAGTACGATTTCTGATGCAAAAAACAAGCCCTTATATGGGTATATAGGTGGAAAATTGAAAACGTTATGATTATTAGAATGTGAGGAGGAAAACACGAACGTGAAAAAATTACTTCTGTAGTTCTATTCTTCTTTTATTTTGTTCTGGGAATGTTTGATTCAGAGTTTCCCAACCAGGGTGTCTTCAGCTGTTGCAAAACTCGCCTGGGCATGCTGGGAATTGTAGTTTTGCAACAGCTGGAGACACCCTGGTTGGGAAACACTGGTTTGGTTATAGGCCATTATATGCTTGATCTCCTCAAAATCATACCCCCTCGCCTCCACCCAAACATAGCTCAACTACAACCACCAGTATGTAAAGGAACATAGTACTACTACAACCACCAGTATGTAAAGGAACATAGCACGACTACAACCACCAGTAGTATGTCCCTGGTGTCGGGTGATAGGAGTCCCACATCCCTTAAAGGAGTAGTCCAGTAGTGAACAAGTGGTGAACAACTTATCCCCTATCCTAAGGATAGGGGATAAGTTGCAGATCGCGGGGGGTCCGACCGCTGGGGCCCCCCGCGATCTCCTTTACGGGGTCCCGACAGCCCGCGCCAAGGGGGCGTGTCGACCCCCGCACGAAGCGGCGGCCGACACCCCCCCTCAATACAACTCTATGGCAGAGCCGGAGCACTGCCTTCGGCAATCTCCGGCTCTGCCATAGCGATGTATTGAGGGGGCGTACAGAGAGATCGCAGGGGGCCCAAGCTGTCGGACCCCCTGCGATCTCACACTTATCCCCTATCCTTAGGATAGGGGATAGGTTTTTCACCACTGGACTACCCCTTTAATATAAATATGTGTGTGTGTGTGTGTTTCCCAAACCAGAGTGCTTTCAGCAGTTGCAACAGCTGGAGGTACTCTGGTTGTGAGACATTGATAAATACACACACATGCATAAATCAGTGTTTCACTACCAGGGTGACTCTAGCTGTTGCAAAACTACAGCTCCCAGCATGGCCAGACAGCCAATACAGCTGGCTGCACCCTGGTTGGGAAACACTGATTTTATATCAAGACAGGAGGCCTCGCATTATATGCAATAACTTTCTTTACTGAAAACATATAGCAGTATTAATAAAGTTCTTTTTCACTGAATTATAAGAAAAAACTTAGGTAGCAGGTGTTTCAGTACAGGTATGCACAGCCGAACATGCTGGTCGAGGTACTGGCCAATGAGCATCCAGCCCAGGTGATAAAAGGTCCTGTATGCTAGAGATAGTCCTCTTTCTTTACTGCTCCGCAGATAAGTAGTTCATATCAGTTTATTGTCTTATAATGTAATACTTGTATAGTTCTTTCCATATATATTCTGGTCCTCCTTCTGATATTCATCCTCAGCTATATTCCGGTTGTATATAAAACAAAAAATACTTAAACCCCTTTTTTCCAACACAGTGTTCTCTCACCTCAAACCAACTCTTCATCCTCCGGTGGGCTATTAACCTCGTTTTTAACCCCCTGTTACCTTCATCTTCTACTCCGACGCTCCTTCTATCCTGTATATGCGCACTTTCTCCTGCTCTATCTAACACGCGCGTAATCTCGGCTCTCGCGAGACTTGCCAGTGGTGATCACTGGCAGTCCCCGCCTCCCGCCCTGACAGACGCGCTCCTCTCCCTGTCAGAGCGGACCTCCGTCATTCAGCGCTGTAATTCCTGTCACTCGCCAGAAACCTAACCAATTCTAACCATTGTTGCCAGACTGTACTATAAGTGTTCCTTTAAGGACATTCCAGTCAGGTTTTTTCTCCAACTCCATTTAATTTATATACTGTTAGTCCTGTGGTAAAAATATTTGAGCCCGCATTAATATTGAAATTAGTTTTAGTCATAGTTAATACATTTATACATATTTCTGACTAACTTATATATATATAATTAATAGTAGTAATACCCATCATGTCTTCTGGACAAAATCAACCTAGTAATATGTCAGAAGACCATATTCAACAACTGGTCGACCAATCTGTCTCCAGGTCAGTCCAGACCGCTGTTAATAATGCCATGACTGCCATGCATGAATCCATGGCCAAATCGGTCGCTATGACCATTTCTCAAATGATGTCCCACAAAACGCATCAATCTAATGTTCTTGTCAGAAAGAGTCTCTCAAAAAAGAGGCATATTAATATGAACGACCTTCCTAATCCCAAACATAAAAAACCCTCTTTTGAGGTTGAAGGTCAGGACTATATTGAAAGCCAGTCCCAGAATGACGGCTATGATGATGGTGTGTATACCTCACATCCAGGACCCTCTACTCGTGAGGAGCAAACAAGCAAGCGGGTTAAAAAAGCCTCATTTCAACCTGATCACACTAATTACAATGAGGACTCTGACAATAATGAATCGAATAAGTCAGTCGATTCAGACTATAATGACCCCTCCTACTTACCAGACGAAATGGAGGGTGATGATGATGATGATAATGAATTCCATATGGAAGACTCCTCTACTGGAGAGGAAGGTATTCTAGATAGTAAAGGTGTTCCATTTTTTGATCCATCCCAAATTTCACACCCCAGATTGGGTGAATGGACACCTAATTCTTCAGTTGAAAAATTTATTGAACATTGAATAAAAAAGGGTTTAGATAATAAGACCCGTAATAAACTAAAGTCTGAATGCCCAAGACCTATTATCTCTTTGACTGCAGCTCATACACCTGAGCTTGACCCGATCCTTATAAAATACCTCCAAAAATGAGGTAAAAACCCCAAAAAGGGCATTGACCGCAGCTTTAAGCTGTGTCAGGATAAATTTTGGACCTTTTAGGTCCCCTTGACAAAATATTGGACATTTCAGAGGAAGCATATAATTCTGGTAAACCCATCGATGTTCCTACCATCAGAGGTTGGGCCCAAAGGGCCATGTGCACCTTTGGAAATGTTAACCATTCCTTTTGCACGGAGAGGAAAAGAGCAATTCTAATGAAGTTAGACCCCCAGCTAACCCATTTAGCCTCTTCAAACCCCCAGTCTCCTAATAAAAGTTCCCTTTTTGGTGAACAATTCATAAAAGAAATCTCCAAGTATGTAGGTTTATTTTCTTCCCTGGACAAGGCCCAATCTTCTCTGAAGAAGGTCTTTTCCAGCAAGGTTTTCTCCAGGGCCGGAAAAAGTCGAGGCCGTTTTTCCGGCCGTGGCCCCCATTATAGACCTCAACAAAGAGGATCCTATCAGCAAGATAGACCCTCCCATCCCGTCCCCACCACCCAACCCAACCCCTTCTTCCCAACCCGTGGACGTCCTTGGAGAGCGAGAGGACAAAGAGGTTTTACCCATTCCAGACCATCAGGTAAGACTGTATGTTCCTCTTTCTTCCCCTCTTCCAGTGGGCGGTCGTCTCCTTCTTTTTTCCCTAAACTGGGTAACAATATCATCCGATCTATGGATCCTAAACACAGTAAAGGGATATCAGATAGAATTCATTTCTCTTCCTTACCAAGAACAACTCCCTCATCCAATTCATTTTTCCAATGCAGATCAGATTCTTGTAAATCAAGAGATAATAAACTTTCCGCAAAAAATGCTATAATTCAAGTTCCTCTAAACTCCCCGGGCTTCATCAGCAACCTATTTCTGGTAAAAAAGAAGGATGGAGGTTTCAGACCAGTAATAAATTTGAAAATATTGAACAATTTTGTTCGTTATCAACACTTCAAGATGGAGGGCATCCATCTGTTGAGAGATCTATTGCTACCAGAAGATTGGTTAGTAAAAATAGACTTAAAAGATGCTTATTTAACAGTCCCTATCCACCCCTCGCACCAACAATTCCTTCAATTCATATGGAACAACAAAAAATGGCAATTCAATTGCCTCCCCTTCGGCCTTTCCTCAGCTCCCTGGTGTTTCACCAAACTGATGAAACCAGTCATGGCCGCTCTTCGTTCCCGAGGAGTCCGTCTAATAATTTATCTGGACGACATCCTCATTATCGCCAATTCCCAACACTTAGCCTACATTCATATGGAATGGACCCTCTCTCTTCTGACCCATTTGGGCTTTTTAATCAATTACGACAAATCTGTCCTTACCCCTTCCAAGGAACTGGAGTTCCTAGGTTTTCTCATCAATACACATTCTACCCTTCTGAGTCTTCCCCCCAAAAAACTAAGAACCATAAGGAAAGAAATCCGTTCTCTCCTCAACAAGAACTTTATCTCCCTATGAGCCATAGCTCGTATAGTAGGCCTCCTTTCTTCCTCTATACAAGCGATCTTTCCAGCCCCATTACATTACAGGGCCCTCCAACGTTTAAAGATTCAACATCTGAGGGAAGGATTACTTTTTTCAGACGAAGTCTTACTTTCTCCAGAAGCCAAAGAAGAACTTTGGTGGCTTCAGCATATTCAAGAATGGAATGGCAAGACAATTTTTCATTCCAACCCAGATTTAGTCATGGAATCAGACGCAAGTCTGAACGGCTGGGGAGCTCGTTGCGGCTCCCTTTCTACAGGAGGCAAGTGGTCCCCTTCGGAGTCTCTATTGCATATCAATTGTTTAGAACTCCTGGCAGGCTTCTTTGCTCTCCAGTTTTGCGAAGGATTACTCGAATTGCTGTATTCTTCTTCGATTGGACAACATTCCTGCTGTCCAATACATAAATCGTTTAGGAGGAACGAAGTCGGAGACTCTTGCCAACATTGCCAAGAATCTTTGGCACTTTTGCTTAGACAGAAATATTACTTTAAGGGCAGAATACCTTCCGGGTCTCTCCAATATTGTAGCGGACTGGAATTCCAGATATCTCATAGATTCCAGTGATTGGAAGCTGGATCCCTCCATATTTCAAGAACTGAATCTTCTCTGGGGTCCTCTCCACTTGGATCTCTTCGCTTCCCGTCTCAACTGCCAACTTCCACGATTTTTCAGTTGGAGACCCGATCCGGAAGCGTTAGGGGTAGATGCCTTCCTTCAGAGATGGCCTTCTCAAACCCTTTACGCTTTCCCTCCATTTGCTCTGATCCCCAGAGTCCTTCTACAAGTATCCATTTGCAAAACAACCATAGTCCTGGTCACCCCCTGGTGGCCATCCCAGTCGTGGTTCCCTCATATTCTCAGGAAACTGATAGATTATCCCAGGATACTTCCTCACCATCCGTCCCTATTATTAGACCCTCTAGGGAACCCTCATCCTCTGATCTTATCCCATCAACTCCCTCTGGTTGCTTGGCTAATGTCAGGACAACCTCATTTGAATCAGAAATTTCTCAATCAGTTAGAGACATCCTGGCAGATGCCTGGGCTCCAGGTACCAGAAAGGCTTACCGATCAGCCTGGAAACTTTGGGCTGATTGGGGCAGTCAACGGAGTCTGGATCCCGTTCCTGCATCTATTCCTCACATCTTAAATTACTTATCATCTTCTTTTGATTCAGGGAAAGCGTACCGCACCATAAATCTGTACCGTTCTACCATCTCTTTCTATCACTCTCCCATAAACTCCATGCCAGTAGGTAAACACCCTATTATTTGTAAATTGTTAAAGGGTATTCGCTTCCGACGCCCTCCTTTACCCAAATATACATCCACATGGGACGTTAATCTACTCCTTAATCTTTTCATTTCTTGGGAAGATAATGAGTCTTTATCTCTCAAATTCTTATCCTTCAAACTCACTTCCCTCCTTTGCCTTATTTCTATCAAACGGGTCTCTGACGTCAAAGCCCTAGATATCTCTCGCAGGCAATATTCACCTCAAGGAGTTATATTTTTTGTTACCAGACGCACCAAAACTAATTTACATCAGGTTTTCTATCCCGCTTTTCCTCATAACGATAAACTGTGTGTAGTCCGTTGTCTCCAAACCTATGAATCCAGAACTGAACCTTTACGTCACCCTAACTTTGCCCAACTTCTAGTTTCCTACTGCAAACCGCATCGTCCAGTCTCTTCCGCCACTTTAGCTAGATGGATCAAACAAACCATGTCTTTGGCTGGTATAGATATTTCCTTATTTGGCGCACACTCAACTAGAGGAGCTGTCTCTACCAAACTCTTTCAGTCAGGCGGTTCCCTTTCAGACTTGCTCAAAGCTGCAAATTGGTCTTCTGAGTCTACATTTAAATCCTTTTATTTCAGACCTGATTCTCATGTATCCATGTCTCTGTTATAATTATTTTGTATATTGTTAGATAATACTTATATGGCAATATAGCTTTAAACTTGCATATCCTAGGTGACGGAAAATATAGATTTTATGAAAGACAGGAGGCGAGCATTATCCCTCCCTTAACCCATCCCTCTAATAATTTTTATTCTGTTACAGCTTACTAATATTCCGGATGCATGGACCTCTCTATTCTACATCTCTACGCTATGGATTATTGCCACATTTCTTTGCCAAGTTTTCCTTCAGTTCCAACGCTGACTTCATCCAATTCCTAGATCTTCTCCTGACGAAGAATTCTTCTGCATGTTGTTCCAGTTCTGTTCATGGATTTGACTCTGTTATCTACTATTGATTTATTTGACTATTATTAAAGAAAGAGGACTATCTCTAGCATACAGGACCTTTTATCACCTGGGCTGGATGCTCATTGGCCAGTACCTCGCCCAGCATGTTCGGCTGTGCATACCTGTACTGATACACCTGCTACCTAAGTTTTTTCTTATAATTCAGTGAAAAAGAACTTTATTAATACTGCTATATGTTTTCAGTAAAGAAAGTTATTGCATATAATGCTCGCCTCCTGTCTTTCATAAAATCTATATTTTCCGTCACCTAGGATAGGAAAATCTCCAATTACAGACAAATATAAAAACTTATATACACAAACATTAGTGTACTTCAGGGGCGCCATGTGATTTGTGACCACCACTGCAATAAGTGCTGCATCAATCCTGGGCCTTGTTGGCCTAGTGACAGATACAGCACTGCATATAACATACATAAAATACTATACATATACACACTTACATACACATACTCACACATATATCATACATGTGTATATACATGCAGTACATACACACCACACTATACATATACACACTTACATACACATATACCATACATGTGTATATACATGCAGTACACACCACACTATACATATACACACTTACATACACATATACCATACATGTGTATATACATGCAGTACATACACACCACACTATACACAAAGGCTTCACAGACATGTTCACACAATACATCTGCACACTATATATGAATACACTCACTTTTATAGGAAGCTGGCTGGGTGCAGGGAATACTTTAGTAACTGGATGTTCTGCAGGACTCTGTGCTTCCTGGTCCCTGCAGACTCAGCCGACAGGAAGTTACACTGTGCGAGATCGTTCAGCAACAGAACAGGAGGGGGGGATTCGTCTTGTTAAAGGAGCCGAGCATCTCCCTGCCAGTGCCAGCGCTATACAAGTGACCCCTGCAGAGAGGTAGCACCTCTATTGAGTGAGCAGACTCCCTTTGTCTACCAGTTTTGCAAAAATAAAAAAAGGGCATTAAAGAAGCAAGGGCGAAACAGGGCAGGGGCTGAAGCCCCCTTTGAACCCTATGTGTGCACGTCACTGCTTACACGTGTGTGCAGATTGCGAGCAGAACCATTGTCTGGGAAAAGTGCACATGGGAGTGCGATATTGTCCAAATTACACAGAGATTTTATAACAGTTTACAGCCCCCAGCTTCTTCTTGTGTGGGACATTTTAGAACCTATATCCTGAGAGCTGAAGATAGAGTTCTCAAAGAGTTTTCACTGTACGCTATACACATTGGCCCAGATATACTATGGCTGTTGTGCCAAAATGTTGTATCCTGAGCCAAAATCTGGCGTATATGTTTTTTGTTGCAACTTTTATAAAAGTGAATGTGCCAAAATCGCGACTCTTTGAGCTTTATATTTTTTTGTTGTTTTTTTATGTATGTTTGTTTTTTAAAGGGTGCTGGGCATGGACAAACTTGTAAAAGTAAATTCATTTACAATGTCATGCAACAAAAATGCAGTCTGCATGCCGGGCACTCAGAAACCAATAGCGAATTCCCCCCAATTGTGTAAACATCGCCTTTTGATGCCCTTTTCTGTATGGACGGTCCTGTAGTCAGTCCCATTCCTGTACATTCTAAACCCACAGATAGTCACAACATAATTTCATATAATTTTTGATCCATATATAAGTATCTCAAGTTTTTGATGCATGTGAATTCAATACTGTTCTACAGTAAACATCCAGTTACTGGGTATTTTTCCTGTTTCAAGTGTTCTTAAATAGAAGCTCCCTCCTGCCGCAGCAGCTGTTTGTGTACATTCAGCCATAGAGCTCTGCTGCCACAAGTATCTTCTGTTTATAGAGAGTAATTAATTATTGAGTAAATCAAAGATTTACAGTCGTCCAATAAGTCAAAATGATATTCATATGCAAACAAATCTACAGTTACAAAGGGGTTTGAAAACATCTGCTCTGCCTATAAACCACTCTAATACAGCACTGTTATATTTATTCTTCTAGGGGGCTGCTTATAATTTGCAAGTACAGCAAGTGTTCGCCTTTTATGTTTTTGTTGCATGATTGCTATAACAATGAAAAAGCTGTGATATAATAATTATTTTTATGCCACAATTTAAAATTACTGCATGTTTTCCGACACATTTTAAATCAGAAATGTTACTAGAA
The DNA here is from genome assembly GCF_029499605.1 of Hyla sarda. Classification (NCBI taxonomy): domain Eukaryota; kingdom Metazoa; phylum Chordata; class Amphibia; order Anura; family Hylidae; genus Hyla; species Hyla sarda. The sequence goes on along the minus strand of NC_079191.1, from coordinate 270,659,884 downwards.
ATAGGAAGATTGAGGCAATTTTTCATGTAAACCATAATTGTGTCTAAAGAGGTTGTCTGGTTTGGACCCATATTTAAATTCATTATTAGAGATAACAGAATAAGTCATCTCATTCAGAATAGCTGCAAATGGTGTCTGCCAAGATTCTGGCCCTCATTTACTATTGCAAACCCGACATGTTTTGTCGGGTTTTGCGCCAGATTCTGTAGCATTGCGCCAGAAATTCTGTCTGCTCCAGATTTTGTGCCAGAATTTGCGGCAAAATTTAAAAAAGCTTGACTAACTCTCCATTTTGCTAAGAAAACCCGAAAAAGGGGCGTGGCTGCCAGGGAAAGGGGGCATGGTCTCTGAAAAGGGGGCTGTTACCGACATTTTCACAAAAACCCAACATATTTACTAAGGTTTCCACATAAAATGTGGTGGATTTAAACTGAGGAAAACCCTACAGATCAGAGCATGTGTAAATAAAAGCAAAGTATAGGGAAAGTGGAAAATGTAGGGAAACCTTAGTAAATACCGTGGAAAATAAATTGTAGGGAATTAAAACCACAAAGAAACCTACACTCCACTCTTAGTAAATGAGGGCCAATGTGTATAAAGTGGTCTCCTGATGGTTTCCTTTTTGGTAAGTTTTGGGACAGTAGATTAACCTAGGAATTGTAGGCATTTATCCATGTTTGGTGGCAGTGTGTGTGAGGTTAGAAGAAGTGGGTTTTATGTAAGAGGAACTATTTAATCATTAAAGAGGTATTCCAGGAAAAAAACATTTTTATATATATATCAACTGGCTCCAGAAAGTTAAACAGATTTGTAAATTACTTCTATTAAAAAATCTTAATCCTTTCATAGTTACATAGTTACATAGTTAGTACGGTCGAAAAAAGACATATGCCCATCAAGTTCAACCAGGGAATTGAAGGGTAGGGATTTTATATTTCTTCATGAGCATTAATGTTATTTTGTTCCAGGAATGTATCTAATCCTGTTTTAAAGCTGTTCATTTTTCCTGCTGTGACCAGTTCCTGAGGTAGACTGTTCCATAAGTTCACAGTTCTCATGGTAAAGAAGACGTGCCGCCCCTTGAGACTAAACTTTTTCTTCTCCAGATGGAGGGAGTGCCCCCTCGTCCTTTTGGGGGGGTATAACCTGGAACAGTTTTTCTCCATATTTTTTGTATGGGCCATTAATATACTTATATACGTTTACCACATCCCCCCTTAAACATCTCTTCTCAAGACTAAACAATTGTAACTCCTTTAATCGCTCCTCATAGCTAAGATGTTCCATGCCCCATATTAGTTTAGTCGCGCGTCTCTGCACCCTTTCCAGCTCCACAGTGTCCCTTTTATGGACAGGTGACCAAAACTGAACAGCATATTCCAGGTGAGGCCGTACCAATGCTTTATAAAGGGGGAGTATTATGTCCCTGTCCCTTGAGTCCATGCCTCTTTTGATACATGACAATATCCTGCCGGCTTTGGAAGCAGCAGCCTGACATTGCATGCTATTCTGTAGTCTGTGATCTACAAGTTGTTACGCCTAGCGCTCCGGGTCCCCGCTCCTCCCCGGAGCGCTCACGGCGTCTTTCTCCCTGCAGCGCCCCGGTCAGTCCCGCTGACCGGGAGCGCTCCACTGTCATGGCCGTTGGGGATGCGATTCGCACAGTGGGACGCGCCCGCTCGCGAATCGCATCCCAGGTCACTTACCCGTCCCGGTCCTCTGCTGTCATGTGCTGGCGCGCGCGGCTCCGCTCTCTAGGGCGCGCGCGCGCCAGCTCTCTGAGACTTAAAGGGCCAGTGCACCAATGATTGGTGCCTGGCCCAATTAGCTTAATTGGCTTCCATCTGCTCCCTGCCTTTATCTGACCTCCTCCCATGCACTCCCTTGCCGGATCTTGTTGCCATTGTGCCAGTGAAAGCGTTTCCTTGTGTGTTCCTAGCCTGTGTTCCAGACCTCCTGCCGTTGCCCCCGACTACGATCCTTGCTGCCTGCCCCGACCTTCTGCTACGTCCGACCTTGCTTCTGTCTACTCCCTTGTACCGCGCCTATCTTCAGCAGTCAGAGAGGTTGAGCCGTTGCTAGTGGATACGACCTGGTCACTACCGCCGCAGCAAGACCATCCCGCTTTGCGGCGGGCTCTGGTGAAAACCAGTAGTGACTTAGAACCGATCCACTAGCACGGTCCACGCCAATCCCTCTCTGGCACAGAGGATCCACTACCTGCCAGCCGGCATCGTGACAGTAGATCCGGCCATGGATCCCGCTGAGGTGCCGCTGCCTAGTCTCGCTGATCTTCCCACGGTGGTCGCTCAGCAATCGCAGCAGATTGCCCAACAAGGACAGCAGCTGTCGCAGTTGACCGCCATGTTACAGCAACTTCTGCCTCTGCTACAGCAGCAACCATCTCCTCCGCCAGCTCCTGCACCTCCTCCGCAGCGAGTGGCCGCTCCTAACCTCCGCTTGTCCTTGCCGGACAAATTTGATGGGGACTCTAAACTCTGCCGTGGATTTTTGTCTCAGTGTTCCCTGCATATGGAGATGTTGTCGGACTTGTTTCCTTCAGAACGGTCTAAGGTGGCGTTCGTAGTAAGCCTTCTTTCAGGAAAGGCCTTGTCTTGGGCCACACCGCTCTGGGACCGCAATGATCCTGCCACAGCCACAGTCCAGGCCTTCTTCGCTGAACTCCGGAGTGTCTTCGAGGAGCCAGCCCGAGCTTCTTCTGCCGAGACTGCCCTGTTGAACCTGGTCCAGGGTAATTCTTCCGTTGGCGAGTACGCCATACAATTCCGTACTTTTGCTTCTGAACTATCCTGGAATAATGAGGCTCTCTGCGCGACCTTTAAAAAAGGCCTATCCAGTCGCATCAAGGATGTGCTGGCCGCACGAGAGATTCCTGCCAACCTCCAAGAACTCATCCATTTGGCTACCCGCATTGACATGCGTTTTTCTGAGCGACACCAAGAGCTCCGCCAGGAAAAAGACTTAGATCTCTGGGCACCTCTCCCACAGCATCCTTTGCAGTCTTCGCCTGGGCCTCCCGCCGAGGAGGCCATGCAAGTGGATCGGTCTCGCCTGACCCAGGAAGAGAGGAATCGCCGTAGAGAAGAAAATCTCTGTCTTTACTGTGCCAGTACCGAGCATTTCTTGGTGGATTGCCCTATCCGTCCTCCACGCCTGGGAAACGCACGCACGCACCCAGCTCACGTGGGTGTGGCGTCTCTTGGTTCCAAGTCTGCTCCTCCACGTCTCACGGTGCCCGTGCGGATTTCTTCTTCAGCCAACTCCTCCCTCTCAGCCGTGGCCTGCTTGGACTCCGGTGCCTCTGGAAATTTTATTTTGGAGTCGTTTGTTAATAAATTCAGCATCCCGGTGACCCGTCTCGTCAAGCCGCTCTACATTTCCGCGGTCAACGGAGCCAGATTGGACTGCACCTTGCGTTACCGCACAGAGCCCCTCCTCATGTCTATTGGACCCCACCTTGAGAGGATTGAGTTCTTCATTCTCCCCAACTGTACCTCTGAGGTCCTCCTCGGTCTGCCTTGGCTCCGGCTTCATTCCCCCACCATTGATTGGACCAACGGGGAGATCAGGAACTGGGACTCTGCCTGCCACAGGAAGTGCCTCTCCCCACCTCCCAGTCCCGTCAGGCAAGCCTCTGTGCCTTCCCATGGCCCCCGTCCTGGTGTCACACTGCCCCGTGCCAGGCCTCGCCCTCTGCCCTCCCTCCCCATCCCCACTCCTGCTGTACTGCCTGCCGTTGAGGAAACCCTCCATTCTTTCCCGGTGTCCTCATCCCAGGGGAGGCAGTTACCGGACAAAGAGAAGGGGAGACCTAAGGGGGGGGTACTGTTACGCCTAGCGCTCCGGGTCCCCGCTCCTCCCCGGAGCGCTCACGGCGTCTTTCTCCCTGCAGCGCCCCGGTCAGTCCCGCTGACCGGGAGCGCTGCACTGTCATGGCCGTTGGGGATGCGATTCGCACAGCGGGACGCGCCCGCTCGCGAATCGCATCCCAGGTCACTTACCCGTCCCGGTCCTCTGCTGTCATGTGCTGGCGCGCGCGGCTCCGCTCTCTAGGGCGCGCGCGCGCCAGCTCTCTGAGACTTAAAGGGCCAGTGCACCAATGATTGGTGCCTGGCCCAATTAGCTTAATTGGCTTCCATCTGCTCCCTGCCTTTATCTGACCTCCTCCCATGCACTCCCTTGCCGGATCTTGTTGCCATTGTGCCAGTGAAAGCGTTTCCTTGTGTGTTCCTAGCCTGTGTTCCAGACCTCCTGCCGTTGCCCCCGACTACGATCCTTGCTGCCTGCCCCGACCTTCTGCTACGTCCGACCTTGCTTCTGTCTACTCCCTTGTACCGCGCCTATCTTCAGCAGTCAGAGAGGTTGAGCCGTTGCTAGTGGATACGACCTGGTCACTACCGCCGCAGCAAGACCATCCCGCTTTGCGGCGGGCTCTGGTGAAAACCAGTAGTGACTTAGAACCGATCCACTAGCACGGTCCACGCCAATCCCTCTCTGGCACAGAGGATCCACTACCTGCCAGCCGGCATCGTGACACAAGTACACCCAGATCCTTCTCTACCAGTGACTCTGCCAGTTTAATCCCCCCTAAGACATACGACGCATGCAGGTTATTAGTACCCAGATGCATAACTTTACATTTATCCACATTGAACTTCATTTGCCAAGTGGATGCCCAGACACTTAGTCTATCCAAGTCATCTTGTAAACTATACACATCCTCTATAGATTGTACCGTGCTACAAAGCTTGGTGTCATTTGCAAAGATAGAAACAGAGCTGTTAATACCATCCTCTATATCATTGATAAATAAATTAAACAACAGCGGTCCCAGTACAGACAGCTGTTGTTTAATTTCAATAATTATCAGCTGCTGAAGTTGAGTTCTTGCTTTCTGTCTGGCAACAGTGCTCTCTGCTGACATCTCTACTTGTCTTGGGAACTGCACAGAGTAGAAGAGATTTGCTATGGGGATTTGCTTCTAAACTGGGCGGTTCCCGAGACACGTGTCATCAGAGAGAACTTAGACAGAAAATAACAACTCAACTTCAGAAGCTCATAAGTATTGAAAGGATTAAGATTTTTTAATAGAAGTAATTTACAAATCTAACTAACCACAATAGAAGAGAAGGTTCCGGTACTGCTAATGTACTTTCCATATAATCTGTGTAAACCAACAAATATGCAAACACAGAAAGTCCACAGAAAGTCCATGGATCAATACAGGTGGTGCTACACGCACAGAGCAGGCAAATAGTTACGCTTAAAGAAAAAAGAAAAGTTGTGGGGCAGCTCTATGGGGGGAATCAGACGTCGGGCGTTTGGCAAAGGATGAATGACATACAGTGGGGATCAAAAGTTTGGTCACCCCAGGTAAAAATTTGTATTAATGTGCATAAAGAAGCCAAGAAGAGATTGAAAAATCTCCAAAAGGCATCAAATTACAGATTAGACATTCTTATAATATGTCAACAAAAGTTAGATTTTATTTCCATCGTTGACACTTTCAAAAGAACAGAAAATAAAAAAATGGCATCTGCAAAAGTTTGGGTACCCTGCAGAGTTAATATCTTAGCCAGCCAATAGTCTTTCAATTCTTGATTGAGGTATCTTTGCCCATTCTAGCTTACAAAAGTCTTCCAGTTCTTTGAGATTTCTTGGCTGTCTGTCACGCACTGCTCTTTTAAGGTCTGTCCATAGATTTTCAATTATGTTGAGGTCAGGAGATTGTGAAGGCCATGGCAAAACCTTCAGTTTAGGCGTCTTGATGTAATCCCCCATGGATTTCGAGGTGTGTTTATCCATTATCCATTTGTAGAAGCCATCCCCTCTTTAACTTCAGCTTTTTCACAGATGGCATCAAGTTAGCATCCAAAATTTGCAGAAATTTTATTGAATCGATTTTTCCTTCTACTCGTGAGATGTTCCCTGTGCCACTGGCAGCAATACAACCCCCAAAGCATGATTCACCCCCATGCTTAACAGTTGGACAGTGGTTCTTTTCATTAAATTCTGTTCCCCTTCTTCTCCAAACGTAACTTTGCTCATTCCGGCCAAAAAGTAAAATTTTAACCTCATCGGTCCACAGAACCTGTTTCCAAAATGCATCAGGCTTTCTATATGTTCATTTGCAAAGTTCAAATGCTGATTTTTGTGGTGAGGACGTAGAAGAGGTTTTCTTCTGATGACTCTTCCATGAAGACCATATTTGTACAATTATCTCTTTATAGGGAAATGGTATACCACAACTCCAGTGTCTGACAGATCTTTCTGGAGGGAGTGTGCAGTCAAACGTGGGTTTTGAATTGTTTTTCTCACAATCCTGCTAGCTGTTTTGTCTGATATTTTTCTTAGTCTTCCAGATCTTGCTTTAACTTCCACTGTTCCTGATGACTGCCATTTCTTAATTACATTCCGAACAGAGGATATTGACATCTGAAAATGTTTTGCTATCTTCTTATAGCCTTCTCCAGCTTTGTAAGCGTCAACTATTTTCAGTTTCAGATTTCTAGACAACTGCTTAGAAGAACCCATGGTGCTGATTGTTGGGGCAAGGTCAGATGAGTCTGGGCACTTAAAACCTTTGAGATTGACATCACCTGGTCTTCTTAGATGATGATTGAGAACAATCCATGACACTGGCAGGTCTCAGCTTTGCAAAGGGGGCAGTGCATGCTATAAATTCTGCAGGGTGCCCAAACTCTTCTGTTTTCTGTTATTTTGAAAGTGTAAATGATTGAAATAAAATCTAACTTTTGTTGACATATTATAAGAATGTCTAATCTGTAATTTGATGCCTTTTGGAGATTTTTTCCATCTTTTCTTGGCTTCTTTATGCACATTAATACAAATTTTTACCTGGGGTGCCCAAACTTTTGATCACCACGGTAGGAACATAAGAAAATATATGCATAAAAAACACTGTACTTCATCACAGTGCAGGTAAGAGGACACACTCCCTCCCTCTGGGAAGATGAGAAAGACAGTGGGCAGCTGTTATATGTACATGATCAGAATTAGGTACTGAGTAACATATACTGTAACAGTTTTGTTTTAGTTTTTTTGTGGGATCTGACAGGTAAACTTTAACCATCATCCATGAATCCTGCTTAACTCTCCTAAGGTTGTATCAAATACACTGTCTTCCCTCAGCAGACTGCCTTGGATGAATAGCCTCTGACACTTACATCGGGCACTTAGTTTGGGGCGCGCCTTTCGATTCATGACTTTTGGAGTGATGTGTTTTAATTTCTCTTTACCTTGTTAGGTGTTCTTGCACCGCTGAGCATTGAGGTTTTCCTCTTCGGTTCCTTTGAGAAGGAATCCTGGCAACTCATGCATTTTCTTGCGCAAAACACTTGTAATGTCCCAGTACAGATACATGGTCCTGTACTACCTGTAGGCCCTGTCAGGTTGAGTCCCTCAGTGACCTGGGGGCTCCCCTGCAGGGTCTCCCCTTGTTGTCTCCCTGTTGGTTTTATATGGTGTTTATGTCACTTTAATGCTTAGACAGGATCCCTATGTCTAGATAGTATCAAGGACCTGTGGGAGGTCTCAAGGACCTGTGAGTAAGCCTGTCACATGTTATGTTATGTTATGCAGCCACATGATCTGTTGTCACATGTACTCCCAGAGAGCACCAGTTTAACCTATTACCCACAGCTTGACCGATGGGCTTTAGTTCAGCCCCCCTTTATATAAAGGGGTGGCACTTTGCAATTTGCTGTCTTGTACCATCATCTCTTTCCTCAGACTCTTCTGAGAGTAACATCTAAGTCTTTGCTGAGGCAGCTACCAGAGATCTCAGGATATGTTCAGTGTCTGGAAGGCAACAAAGCTAAAGTCTATCCAAGTCTATGTCTGCTGTTACTACATTTAGTCAAGTCCTGCATATAGTCAAGTCAAGTCTAATTACAAGTCAAAGTCAAGTTTATTACAAGTATTGGTGCAGCAAGCGGCGAGGTCCTCTGGGTCCTGGTCACCTCTCTGGGAAATCTCGCTTTAGCTGTGAAGATAATTACACCTGTCTTCTACTCAGTAAAGCCTCCGTTTGACCCGAATTGGTTGTGGACTCTTTATTCACTACTAGCCTGTGGGATAGCAGAGAAACTGGGCGTGTGGTGTTCCGAAACCTGAAAACCACAATGGCGTCACAAACACATAGGGATTAATACCATCCGACCCCCGGGGTTAATAACATCTGATTCCACCACTCTCACCACAACACCCATGGTCCCGCCATTCACCCGGTGGTCCACCACACACTCTTCTCGCACAAAAAAGCCATCATTCTGAGATGGATGGCAAATCATGTCTTCAGTATGTGAATGCAGTTTATTTACTTAGTTATTTTATTTAAGAAGGTAGTTTATCAGCACCATAATTGCTCTTAGATATTTCTTAGTATCAGGGATATTTGGAATAATTCCTTTACAACAGTTATGAGACTGGCACCTTAATATTATAACATTATCCAAAAAGAACTGTGCTATTGTACTTTTAATTTACATTGTGCAACCCTTTGATATTTAGGTGGAGTTTTGTCATGATTTGGTATTTTAGTTTGTATACCTATTAAATTGCCACTACGTGCATTGCTTGACACTACTTTGTACCGCCATCACTGGTAGTTAATGCACTTCCTCTATGCTAAATCAATGTATCTGATCAGACTTTTGCAACTGCTTTCACCTACTGATTTTTTTTTCATTTTTTTTTTTCAAATTAAAATTTTTATTTTCATAACAACATACAAGTCAGTAAACAATGAAACATGACATAACATGGTCAATTAGAGAGGTATGTGACCTCCGGCAGTTTTCACAAGAAACAACAGTCCATGGTTACAGAAGGAACATCAGTCCGTGATCCAAAGACATTTGACAAATAAACGTAGAGATGTAAATAACAAGAGTCACGTAATAGTAACAATGTGGTGGACAAAAATATACAAGGGGCCGGTGGATACACAAGGTCTTTTAAATAGTGTGAAATGTTCAAGTACATACCTTGGGTGGTAAGAGAAAGATAGAAGGGAGATGGATAAGAAGAGGAAAGAGGAAGATGTAGGGAAGGGAAGAAGAGAGAATAGAGTAGGGAAGCCAGCAGAGGGAGAAAAAGGTTACCTCTCGAGCTGGTCAGGACCGGTTTCTCCCACCTTTACTGATTTTTACCTTCTGCGTGAAGTGATATTGTTACGCCGTGTTACTGCTGCGTTCATCTTCCGTTAGCAGCGCCCCGGTCAGACCAGCTGACCGGGAGTGCTGCTCTGAGTCCCCCGGCAGGGATGCGATCCGCGCGGCAGGACGTGCCTGCCCGCGGGTCGCATCCCGTTCTTCTCACCTGTCCCGTTCCCTGGCTGTCACGTCCCGGCGCACGCGGCCCCGTTCTCTAGGGCGCGCGCGCGCCGGCTCTCTGAAATTTAAAGGGCCAGTGCACCATTAACTGGTGCCTGGCCCAATCAGTTGTTAATCACTCCCATTCTATATAAACCCACTTCCCCTTCCTGTCCTCGCCGGATCTTGTTGCCCTAGTGCCCTGAGAAAGCGTTTTGTGTATCCCAAGCCTGTGTATCCAGACCCTTGCCATTGCCCCTGACTACGACCCATTGCTGCCTGCCCTGACCTTCTGCTCCGTCCGACCTTGCTCTTGCCTTGTCCCTGTGTAGCCTGCCTGTCTCAGCTGTGGGGTTGAGTCGCTATTTGGTGGAACGACCTGGGGGTTACCTGCCGCTGCAAGTCCATCCCGCTTTGCGGCGAGCTCTGGTGAAAACCAGTAACCCCTTAGATTCCTTTCCCCTGGTACGGCCCACGCATCACCTCACTGACACAGAGGATCCACCACCAGTGTCCTCTCCGCATACCAGTCCGGATCCTGACAGTTATTTACTTTGTACAGTTTAAATCAAAGGAGTTTTAAAGAAAAATCATTTAAAAAAAATTCCAAACTTATGTAGAACAATGGTATCCACTACCAGATCCTGCCACAGATTAAATAGTACCATTGAATAGAGAGGCTGTTTAACAGTTCAAAAAATTGCCTTATTTTTCACTTCAGAGTTCTGTTGAACTTAATAGTAAGACTATGTTCACACACCCTTTTATGAGCCATATTTTTAAGCTTAATGAAACAGCTGAAAATTTCAGCCATTTTGAGCCTCGAATAAAAGTGTGTGAACGTAGCCTCGGAGTCCATATTTCATTCCATCTATTTCAATTCATCTTCCATTATAGGAGATGTATACAGATGATGGAACCGAAATTTGCATCTTCCAAAATGTGATTGCAATGCTAAATCGTCTTTTTTGTTAACTCAGAAATATTATAGATCATATTGTGTTGCTAATTGTAATTTTGGAAATAGAAGTACATTTTGGATGGGATTAAAGGGAGCAGCAGACATAAAGCAATAGTTTGCATAAATAAAGCTTTGAAAATAGACAGGAACATTTTGGAAAAAAGTGCAAAAAAATACAAACGATTATAATGTTTAACAAGCTGCTCTTACTTGCTATTTTTTTACTTTGTAAATTGCAAGAGATTGTTATTATATCATCACAATGGAACGATACTGAGCTCGGTGCCAGATTTAACATCGCATTTTCCTTAAAGAGGCATTTGAATGGTAAAGCCAAGAGCTCTGATTGGCTCATAGTCTGCATTTGCTTCTAATAATACAACCCTAAATAGCTCTCACAATGAAGCAATGTTTTGAAGGACTTCTGTTCTCTTAGTCAGTTTGCTGTGTAAATCATGTGAAAGAATAAAATGGAAGAGTGCTGGGAAGTCAAATAGGTAATTTACACTCAGTAATAGCCGAGACCTAATGTTCTAAAACAAAGATTGACAATGCTGTGGAGTGCCATTTATTTTAATGAAGATTGCCATGTGTTACCCGCTCTTACTAGAAATGCTAAATTAAATGTCTTTATTGAAAGGTTTCACTATCTAAACCATGGGGTCTTAGTTCCATTCACAGACCATATCGAGAGACTTCTTCATGTAACAAAGAGGAAACACCCTGCCACCATCCTGTAATTATTCTTTAAACATCGAGAAGATAATGTACATTTTCCTTGGTGTAGAGTACTTCATAGAGTAATTCATTACTCACTAAATAGTCAACATAAAAAGTGAACAATTTTAACATCAATAACAAAGTAAGAAAACATGTAAGAATGGAAAAGCTTAGCTAACAGCCGTTGATAAGTTTTGCATATGTTCTTCAACATTAAATTTTTTAATTTTTAGAGAATATTTTGGGAACCTCTATGTATGTCAGAATTGTTTTACACTTTTGTTTTGAAATATGTTTCTGCTGTGCACATTATCTAAAATGATAACACATTGATATTATATTGCATCAGCTTTTCAATTCATCACCCAATGACCCCATTCAAAACTGAATTGACAGTAGTCTATATGAAAAACAATATCCCATTTACGATTTCCTAGCCTAAAATAGTAGATGTTATTGATGATATTGGGCCATAGCTATTTCCATTTGTATTTGTAATAGTAGATATTTTTACACAAGTCAATTGTTTCATGATTGCAGGATGCAGATCTGAATTTTTGTGACATGAAACCCATGCACAAGTCCAGTGCTGCTGTTTTGGTCTGTCTTAGTGCCAATTTTTACAGTTTTATTTTTATTTTGGAAAAGCCCTTTATATAGGGGTATCTAATTTAAAGACTACACACAGAGGCAGCTCTAGACTTTGTGAGGCCCTAGGCGAATCTTGAACACGAGACCCTCACTGACGAGATGTTACAACGTAGTGTGGGTTGGCAGCACCCGGGCCAAGGGACAGTATTGTGTAAAATACTGGGCAGCTGCCTAAATACCGGTACCAGTGGTGCAAAGTCACAGAGTGTGTCACTACAGCGGCTCAAATTTATGGTTCTGCATTGTTTTTGAACCCTTTTTTGCAAAAAAAATTTAAAAAAAAGGGAAAACCTCAGAATCTATAAAATCTACTACATAAATCTCCTATACTAATGACAGATGACTAAGATGTCACCATGGTGCCAGAAAGTGTAACAGAAGTACTCACCACTGTGTGTCCGACCTGCAGAGTGCTGTGAGGTGCAGAATGGAAGCAGCAGAAACAGGACCTAAAGGGACCTCATAGTGACAGACAGGGGCGCTCCCTAAGGCTCTGCTGCCCTGTATGTCTTCTCCTCTCTGACACTCCCCTGAAGAACCTTCCTCTGTCCTGCCGCTCTTCATCTGCAAGCCCTGTAAATATCCAGTCACCCACCTCCCAGAGACTCCCCGTTCTCCCCTCTATATGGACCCCTCCTCCTGATCCTCCTTTAATAGGTGCTATTCCTGCACCCCCACATGGACTCGTCTGTCTCCCAATATAAATGCTTTTCTTCTCTCCATCCCTTCTGTCCCCCCATAGACCCCTCCACTCCTCCTCCCTCCCACTAATGACCCATCTTCTCCTCCTGTCCCTGTCTAAATACCCCTCCTCTCCTCCTGTGCCACCTTATGTAGAGACCTATTCTTCTCCTGTACCCCCTTATATAGAGCCCTCTTCTCTTTCTGTACCCTCTTTATTAAGCCATCTTTTCCTCCTGTACCCCCTTATATATAGGCCTTTTCTTCTTCTCCTTTACCCCCTTATATACAGCCCTCTTCCTCACATTCTGTCCCCCCTTATATAAAGCTCTCTTGTTGTCCTCCTGTACCCCTATACAGAATAGAACAATCTTCTCCTCTTGCCCCCCTAAAATACTTGTCCTCCTCTACCCTTTCATAGACCCCTCCTGTCCCCCCTTACAGACTTCTACTTTCCCCCATAATAGTGACCCTGTTCTCTTTAATAGTCCCAGTGTCCTATTATCCATTATTTCTGTTTCCCTGCTGTGATTGCCCCCTCGCCTGCTGTCCAGTGCCCACGCTTTCTGGTTCAGCAGTGCTCAGTCACAGCTCCGGAGCTGCCGGCTGTCCTCTTCCTGGACCTGAGTCTGTTCCGGCGCAAAACTTCTAGGTCAAGCCTTGCGTGATGACATGACGTAATCAAAATTGCCCTGCATGATAAGAGATGCGGAGCTGTGAGTGCAATAATGAGTGGCGATGCGTAAATTGTACTCGGCCTCACCCCGCCCCACCCACTGGCCTGCTCGCAGTGGCAATCCGCCACTCCGAGCAGCCACACAGGGGCCTGCGAGTTGCCGAGTACTCTCGCAGTGTACTCAGACATCGCATTGCAGCCACGATGACTGAGTACACCGGCAGCAGATTGCCGCTGCGAACAGGCCGGGGGCGGGAAGAGGCTACAGCTGGAGGCACACTATGGGTCGGGTCACTATAAAATACGCTGCAGATCCGTTATGTGTGACCCTACCCTTATACAGCAGTTTTCATTGAACATTTTGGGGGATTTGCTATTTGAAATGGGTATTCTCATCTGAATAAGTTATCCTGTATCCACAGGATAACAAGTTGATCTCGAGAATGGGGACAAAATTTTCCCAGAAAAAAATTGAAGCGCACTGCTAGTGTGTAGCCAGCACCCCGTGCATTCTTTATGTTGCCTTCAAACATTATCAAATTTGGGGCCATTGTTTTAGGGTATTGAGTGGTTCATCATTATTGAGGGGTAGTTTCAAGTCACTGTAATATTCCTCTACTAAGAAACTTGAAATTGTCCAGGCAGAGACAGGGGTGTGTGATGAAGGTGCCACCTGTTCCTGGATGGTAGACAACGAAACTGTGGGAGATGCCAAGGATTGTCAATGGATTAACCCCTTAAGGGCCAAACGTTTTTCAGTTTTTGCACTTTTGTTTTTCCTCCTTACCTTTTAAAAATCATAAACCTTTCAATTTTGCACCTAAAAATCCATATGAGGGCTTATTTTTTGCACCACCACTTCTACTTTGTAGTGATATCAGTCATTTTACTCAAAAAACTACGGCAAAACTGGAAAAAAAAACATTGTGCAACAAAATTGAAGAAAAAAACATTTTGCTAATTTTGGGGGCTTCCATTTCTACTCAGTAAATTTTTCTTAAAAAATTACACTTTATCTTTATTCTGTAGGTCCACACAATTAAAATGATACCCTACTTATATCGGTTTGATTTTGTCATACTTTTGGAAAAATTCATAACTACATGCACGAAAATGTATACATTTAAAATTGTCCCCACAGTTTTTGCGCCATGATCTGAAGTTTTAATCAGTACCATTTTTGTTTTGATTGGACTTTTTGATTGCTTTTTATTCCTTTCTTTTCATGGTATAAAAAGTGACAAAAAATACGCTATTTTGGATTTGGAATTTTTTTGCGCATACACCATTGACCGTGAGGTTTAACTAACAATATATTTTTATAGTTCGGACATCTACACACACGGCGATACCACATATGTTTATTTTTATCATAAACATAACTAACTAAGTTTGTTGTAATTTTTTACATTGTATCTATATGTTTGTATCTATTCGCTTTGGTGTGAATACAGTGCTATTGATGATTGTAATAAAATGTTTGTAAACCTGAATTCCCCTCCCTCGGCTACCAGGTGAGAGCTATATATTGGTGGCGTACCTGAGAGAGGGGAGGGTCTGATGAAGCATGCTTGCGCATGCGCAACAGCTGTAACCAACAGTATGGACCGATCCACAAGTCGCGTCCTGACATGCTGTTTGTGTTACGCCGAGCGCTCCGGGTCCCTGCTCCTCCCCGGAGCGCTCGCGGCATTCTCCTCTCTGCAGCGCCCCGGTCAGACCCGCTGACCGGGAGCGCTGCACTGTCACTGCCGACGGGGATGCGATTCGCATAGCAGCACGCGCCCGCTCGCGGGTCGCATCCCAATCTGCTTACCTGTCCCGTTCCCCGGCTGTCACGTCCTGGCGCGCGCGGCTCTGCTCTCTAGGGCGAGCACGCGCCGGCTCTCTAAGATTTAAAGGGCCAGTGCACCACTAATTAGTGCCTGGCCAAATCAGTGTAATTAGCTCCCATCTGCTCCATGCCTATAAAACCTCACTTCCCCTTTCCAGCATTGCCGGATCTTGTTGCCTCAGTGCCTAGTGAAAGCGTTTCTGTGTTTGCCTTACCAGTGTTACCAGACCTTCTGCCGTTGCCCTTGACTACGAACCTTGCCGCCTGCCCTGACCTTCTGCTACGTCTGACCTCGCCTCTGTCTAGTCCTCCTGTCCCACGCCACTCTCAGCAGTCAGTGAGGTTGAGCCGTTACCGGTGGACACGACCTGGTTGCTACCGCCGCAGCAAGACCATCCCGCTTTGCGGCGGGCTCTGGTGAATACCAGTAGCAACTTAGAACCGGTCCACCGGTACGGTCCACGCCAATCCCTCTCTGACACAGAGGATCCACCTCCAGCCTGCCGAATCCTGACAGTAGATCCGGCCATGGATCCCGCTGAGGTGCCGCTGCCAAGTCTCGCTGACCTCGCTACCCTGGTCGCCCAACAAGGACAACAGCTGTCACAGTTGTCCGCTATGCTACAGCAGCTTCTGCTTCTTCAGCAGCAACCATCTCCTCCGCCAGCTCCTGCACCTCCTCTGCAGCGAGTGGCTGCTCCTAGCCTCCGCTTGTCCCTGCCGGACAAATTTGATGGGAACTCTAAACTCTGCCGTGGTTTCCTGTCTCAATGTTCCCTACACATGGAGATGTTGTCGGACCAATTTCCCACAGAACGGTCTAAGGTGGCTTTCGTAGTTAGTCTTCTGTCTGGAAAGGCCTTGTCATGGGCCACACCGCTCTGGGACCGCAATGATCCTGCCACAGCCACTGTCCAGGCCTTCTTCGCTGAAGTCCGTAGTGTCTTCGAGGAACAAGCCGGGCCTCCTCTGCCGAGACTGCTTTGCTGAACCTAGTCCAAGGAAGTTCTTCTGTAGGCGAATACGCCATCCAGTTTCGTACCCTCGCCTCAGAGCTAGCCTGGAACAATGAGGCCCTCTGCGCGACCTTCAAGAAAGGCTTATCCAGCATCATCAAAGATGTACTGCCACACGAGAAATTCCTGCTAACCTGTCTGAACTTATCCATTTGGCCACCCGTATCGACATGCGTTTTTCTGAAAGACACCAGGAGCTCCGCCAGGAAAAGGACCTTGATCTCTGGGCACCTCTCTCCCAGTATCCTTTGCAATCTACCCCTGTGCCTCCCGCCGAGGAGGCTATGCAAGTGGATCGGTCTCGCCTGACCCATGAAGAGAGGTCTCGTCGCAGAGATAAAAATGTATGCCTGTACTCCGCTAGTACCAAACATTTCCTAGTGGACTGCCCTATTCGTCCCCCGCGTCTGGGAAACGCACGCACGCACCCTGCTCACGTGGAAGTGGCGTCCCTTGGTGCAAATTCTCCTTCTCCAAGTCTCACTGTGCCTGTGCGGATTTCTCCTTCTGCCAACTCCTCCTTCTCAGCTGAGGCCTTCTTGGACTCTGGTTCTGCAGGAAATTTTATTTTGGCTTCTTTTGTTAATAGGTTCAGCATCCCAGTAACCCGTCTCGTCAAGCCGCTCTACATTTCTTCTGTCAACGGAAAAAAATTGGACTGCACTGTGCGTTACCGCACAGAAGCCCTGCTTATGATCATTGGACTGCATCACGAAAAAATTAAATTTTTTGTTCTACCCAACTGCATCTCTGAAGTCCTCCTCGGTCTGCCATGGCTCCAACGTCATTCACCCACCCTTGACTGGACCACCAGGGAGATCAAAAATTTTTCCTCTCTGCAGCGCCCCCCGGTCAGACCCGCTGACCGGGAGCGCTGCACTCTCACTGCCGACGGGGATGCGATTCGCATAGCAGGACGCCCGCTCGCGGGTCGCATCCCAATCTGCTTACCTGTCCCGTTCCCCGGCTGTCACGTCCTGGCGCGCGCGGCTCCGCTCTCTAGGACGCGCGCGCCGGCTCTCTAAGATTTAAAGGGCCAGTGCACCACTAATTGGTGCCTGGCCCAATCAGTGTAATTAGCTCCCATCTGCTCCATGCCTAAAAAACCTCACTTCCCCTTCCCAGCATTGCCGGATCTTGTTGCCTCAGTGCCTAGTGAAAGCGTTTCTGTGTTTGCCTTACCAGTGTTACCAGACCTTCTGCCTTTGCCCTTGACTACGAACCTTGCCGCCTGCCCTGACCTTCTGCTACGTCTGACCTCGCCTCTGTCTAGTCCTCCTGTCCCACGCCACTCGCAGTCAGTGAGGTTGAGCCGTTACCGGTGGACACGACCTGGTTGCTGCCTCCGCAGCAAGACCATCCCGCTTTGCGGCGGGCTCTGGTGAATACCAGTAGCAACTTAGAACCGGTCCACCGGTATGGTCCACGCGAATCCCTCTCTGACACAGAGGATCCACCTCCAGCCTGCCGAATCCTGACAGTTTGCTTTTAATGCACTGCCGAAATAAATGCAGCGTCAAGCTTTTGTACCTGATCCACGTGAGTGCGACCTTCATTCTTTCTGCTGGATTTATTTTTTATTATGTTTATATATTTTTTATATGGAATTTGGGAAAATGGGGTGATTTAAACTTTTAATAAGGAAGGGGTAATAACAATATAATAACTAGAGATGAGCAAACTTACAGTAAATTCGATTTGTCATGAACTTCTCGACAGTTGATGACTTTAGTCTGCATAAATAAGTTCAGCTTTCAGGTGCTCCGGTGGGCTGGAAAAGGTGGATACAGTCCTAGGAGACTCTTTCCTAGGACTGTTTCCACCTTTTCCAGCCCACCGGAGCACCTGAAAGCTGAACTAATTTATGCAGGATAAGTCAGCAACTGCCGAGCCGAGAAGTTTGTGACGAATCAAATTTACTGTAAGTTCACTCATCTCTAATAATAACAATAATAACAATAATAACAATAATAATAATAACAATAATAATAACATATTAATAATCACTGGTATATTACTAATTAATTTACATTTTATTTACTTTATATTGTTAGTCTCTCACAGTGACTGACCTATATTTAATAGCTACCCCATAGCTATTTAATAGATCACACTTCGGGCTCAGGCTGTCATACTTAGCCATTCCCTACATGTTTGTTAGGACAGGGAGCCGGGAGACGGAATTTTCTAAGTCCTAGCGCATGCGCTGCCCTGTTGCCGAGATTATCGACCAAGGCATTAGCGCATGCGCAATAGACCTGATAGTGTCGGCGGAGATTGAAGTTCCCCGCAGTCGGCACATGACATGCGCGGCGCAACGCGATGACATAGACAGTAAACTTCAGCACTGTCTGATGACGGGGAATGACGTGGACACGCCGGGCTCCATAACAGTAAGTTCTCTCGGCTCCTTATTGGTGAGTGTGTGATTCATACAGGTGGGTTTAATCATGGGAGACATTCTATTGGCAACCTAATTGGCAACATTTGTAATAGAGAATCTCATTGGAGAGAAGGAATGGGCTCACTTTGATGACATCTGGGGTGTGGGTTATAAATACCCCCTCCACCATTTTGACAGCTGTCATTGCCACCATTGCCTCTTGATGAAGCCGCAGTGGCGGCAAAACATGTAGAGGTGGCAATAGTGTTGTATTTTAAGTGATACCAGTGTGATCCTTACACTGCAGGGCTACCTAGTTACCAAGTGTAGACTGCTCCCTCAAAACGATCCAAATTGATACTAGGGTCACTTGGTTATCAGTTTTAATCTTTTTTGTTGGGATTTGTATTTTAATATTATAAAGTAAAAGTTACATTTTAGGGGTAAGCAATAGGGGTTTCATACCCTGGGCTTCGGCCTTGGGGTTTAGTTATTTAGTTGGTTATACGGCCCCTTACTACCCCAGGGTAGTCTGTTTAGTTTAATTATACCCCGTTAACGGCACATGTACGAGCATAGATATCCATGGTCGATAACTGGTTAAACAATCCTCTCTACTGGTGGTATGTCCGGGCTGGTCAGAGCCTGTTTGTTGTGGCTGCATGCCCTCCAATCATTACTGCTCCCAATATCTCCTGACAGGTTGATCATAATGGTGGGAAACTTGTCACAGCAACCATCCAGCCACCAATTGGCAACTGTCTTTGAATGCCATCATCGACCATTCAGCAAGAGAGTACTCAAACATAGCCACTACTCAAACATAGCCCTTTTACATCTTTTTGTTACAAGACACAGTGTCTAATCAGATTTCACCTATAGTAATTTACCTATCAGCATGGTTTTATGAGGGATCGGTCCTGTCAAACTAACCTGATCAGCTTTTATGAGGAGGTGAAATCAAGACTGGACCGGGGTGAATTGCTGGATGTTGTATATCCAGATTTTTCCAAAGCAATTGATACTGTGCCACATAAAAGGTTGGTACAAAAAATCTAAATTCATGGGCTGGAGGAGAATGTGTGTAAATGGGTAGGTACCTGGCTCAGTGATAGGAAACAGTGGTTATTAATGGTACTTATTCTGATTGGGTAACTGTTACTAGCAGGGTACCACAGGGGTAATTTCTAGGCCCTATTCTTTTTAATATATTTATTAATTGTAGAGGGATTGGTTAGTAAAGTATCAATCTTTGTAGATGATACTAAGCTCCATAAAGTGGTTAACACAATAGAGGACAGTGCACTGTTACAAATGGATCTGGATAGGTCAGAGGTTTGGGCTGGGGAGTGGAAAATAAGGTTCAACATTGATAAATGTAAAGTTATGCACATGGAAAGGAAAAATCCAGGCTGGGATTATGTATTAAATGGGAAAAAAACAGGAACGACTGACATGGAAGAGGATTTAGGAGATTTAGTCCACAGTAAATGTAACTGTAGCGGCCACTGTAAGGCAGCTGCTGCCAAGGCAAATAATATCATAGGGTGCATCAGCATCAAAAGGGGCAATGATGCACACAACAAAGAAATAGTTTTACCACTGACAAATCACTAGTCAGCCCTCACATGAAATATTGTGTACAGTCGAGGGCACCAGTGTACAAGAAAGCTATAGTGGAGCTGGAGAGGGTTTAAAGGTGGTAAACCAGGGTAATACATGGAATGGGAGGACTACAGTACCCAGAAAGATTATAAGAATTGGGGTTATTTACTTTAGGATGAAGATGGCTTAAAGTGTAACTTTGGTTAATAAAAACTTTTTATGTAATGTAGATAATACCATTATATGTATATTTGTAATATACATTGGTTAAAAAATGTGTATATTTTTGGGTAGAAAACTGTCCCTGCAGCTATTGCCTGTGTGTCTCTGTGAGGAGACCAAATACAGGAAGTGATGGTAGGGCAAGCAGGGCTCGATGTGTGAGCTGGGGGCATGTCACAGAGCCTCACTACACAGAGCCCTGCTTGCCTGTCCACACTTCCTGTATTTTGATTTGTCACAAAGACACACAGGTAATAGCTGCAGGGACAAAAATATACACATTTTTAACCAATGTATATTACAAATATAAATATAATGGTATTTTCTTAATTATAAAAAAAAAAAAAGTTTTTGTTAATGACAGGTACACTTTACAGGCAACCCAATAACTATGTATAACTATATCAGGGACAAAAAAATAAATCTCTCCCATGACCAGAAGGTTTCTGCATCAGCACAAAAACAGGTTCTTTACTGTAAGAACAGTGAGACTTTGGAGCTCCTTGCCAGAGGACGTGATCATGGTTAATTCAATAAAAGAGTAAAAAATAGGCCAGGATGTGTTTCTGAAGCATAGTAATTTTACAAGTTATAGATACTAGATTTATGGGAATTGAAACAGTTAAAAAAAAGGTATTTATTCTGATCACCATATTGGGAATCAGGAAGGAATTTGGGAATCAGAAAGCAGAAAAGCTCCAATCACCCATGCCAAGTGCCGAACGAAACAGAAGGACACTGAACCAGAAACCGTATTATGAAACATAGGAGATTGTCAAGTAAACTAAGAAATAGTACCAGCAAGCTTTTTGTCACATCTCCATAGAGCCAATACCACCTGTTAGATCGGGCCATGAGGCCAAGGACACAGTTTTTTTTTGTTTTTTTTACATGATTGACTGGTGTGGATCTATCAAATTCTCTTTAACATTTTAACAAATTTGTATGTGTCTATGAGGATGATTCACTTTTTACACGCAAGTCTTAGTAAAGTCAAAGTGGCTGTCACGATGCCGGCTGGCAGGAGGTGGATCCTCTGTGCCAGAGAGGGATTGGCGTGGACCGTGCTAGTGGACCGGTTCTAAGTCACTACTGGTTTTCACCAGAGCCCGCCGCAAAGCGGGATGGTCTTGCTGCGGCGGTAGTGACCAGGTCGTATCCACTAGCAACGGCTCAACCTCTCTGGCTGCTGAAGATGGGCGCGGTACAAGGGAGTAGACAGAAGCAAGGTCGGACGTAGCAGAAGGTCGGGGCAGGCAGCAAGGATCGTAGTCAGGGGCAACGGCAGAAGGTCTGGAACACAGGCTAGGAACACACAAGGGAACGCTTTCACTGGCACAATGGCAACAAGATCCGGCGAGGGAGTGAAGGGGAAGTGAGGTATAAATAGGGAGTGCACAGGTGAACACACTAATTGGAACCACTGCGCCAATCAGCGGCGCAGTGGCCCTTTAAATCGCAGAGACCCGGCGCGCGCGCGCCCTAGGGAGCGGGGCCGCGCGCGCCGGGACAGGACAGACGGAGAGCGAGTCAGGTACGGGGGCCGGGATGTGCATCGCGAGCGGGCGCCACCCGCATCGCGAATCGCATCCCGGCTGGAGACGGTATCGCAGCGCACCGGGTCAGTGGAGCTGCCCGGAGCGCTGCGGTAGCGAGAGTGAAGCGAGCGCTCCGGGGAGGAGCGGGGACCCGGAGCGCTCGGCGTAACAGTGGCCTTAGCATTAGGCCGAGGTTACATCCTCTTAAAAAGTACCTGGCACCAAATAAACTTTTCTAAACTAACTCAGGCTATGTTCAGCCCACCCACCCTTAAAAAAAAATTCAGAGCTTTAAAAAGCTCTCTATCATGGGCAGTTCCCAGTAGGCACGACATCAGTGAAATCTGAGGACCACTTCCACCCTCACTTCGTTGGGATGAATAGAAGACCTCAAGCTCTGGGCATCTATCAATGAGACTCTTTGCAGCTTTTAACCCCTTAAGGACTCATGACGTACTGCTACGTCATGAGTCCGCTCCCGATCTATAACGTCATAGCGGGTCGGGCCCGGCCTCTAACAACAGCCGTGACCCGTGGCTAATAGTGCGCGGCACTGATCGCAGTGCGGCGCGCTATTAACCCTTCAGACGTGGCGATCAAAGTTGATCACCGCGTCTGAAAACGAAAGTAAACCGTTCCCGGCAGCTCAGTCGGCTGATCGGGACATCGCGATAAAATCGCAATGTTCCGATCAGCTGGGACGCAGGCGGAGGTCACCTTACCTCTCTCCGCGGCGTCCGATCGTCGATTGATTGCTCCAAGCCTGAGCTACAGGCTTGAGCAATCGACCGCTTATCTGACTGATCCCTGCAAAGCTATGGCTTTGCAGGGATCAGCATAGGAGATCAGTGTGTGCAGTGTTATAGGTCCATATGGGAGCTATAACACTGCAAAAAAAAGTGGGAAAAAAAAGTTTAAAAAGGTCATTTAACCCCTTCCCTATTAAAAGTTTGAATCACCCCCCTTTTCCCATAAAAAAAACTGTGTAAATAAAAATAAACATATGTGGTATCGCCGCGTGCGCAAAAAAAATTCCAAAGTCCAAAATAGTGTATTTTTGGTCACTTTTTATATCATGAAAAAATGAATAAAAAGCGATCAAAAAGTCCAATCAATACAAAAATGGTACCGATAAAAACCTCAGAACACGGCGCAAAACATGAGTCCTTATACCAGCCCGTACGTTGAAAAAAAAAGTTATAGGGGTTAGAAGATGAGAATTTTTAACATATAAATTTTCCTGCATGTAGTTATGATTTTTTTTTCCAAAGTACGACAATATCCAATATATATAAGTAGGGTATCATTTTAACCGTATGGACTTACAGAATAAAGATAAGGTGTTATTTTTACCGAAAAATTCACTGCGTAGAAACGGAAGCCCCCAAAATTTACAAAATGAAATTTTTTGTTAAATTTTGTCACACAATGATTTTTTTTTTCCGTTTCGCCGTGGATTTTTTGGTAAAATTACAAAATTCACTGCAAAGTAGAATTGGTGGCGCAAACAATAAGCCATAATGTGGATTTTTAGGTGCAAAATTTTAAGCGTTATGATTTTTGGAAGGTGACGAGGAAAAAATGAAAATGCAAAAACGGAAAAACGCTGAGTCCTTAAGGGGTTAATGAGGCTCTTTCAGCTTTCAATGATGCTCTTTGCAGCTGTGAATCAAGCTCAATATAGAGAAACACTTCCTGAGTTTGGTCTGCTGCCAGGCCAGGAGGAGACCAAACTCACTGTATCAATTGTGGCAGGGGACAGAACAGAGCCACCTAGTGGCAGTTTTTTCTATTACATTTTAAACATATTTACGTTGATAATTTTAAAAGCAAGTGAATAAGAAAGTGTCTGCTAATTACACAAGGAGCACTATATGAAAAGTTTTATTTGGTGACAGGTACTCTTTAACCCCTTAACGACGAAGGACGTATATTTACGTCCTCCGCCGGCTCCCGCGATACGCCGCGGGGTCACGCAGTCAACGGCCGGGACCCGCGGCTTATACAGGACATCACCGATCGCGGTGATGCCCTGTATTAACCCTTCAGATGCGGCGATCAAAGCTGACTGCCGCGCCTGAAGTGAAAGTCAAAGTATCCCGGCTGCTCAGTCGGGCTGTTCGGGACAGCCGCGGTGAAATCGCGGCATCCCGAACAGCTTACAGGACACTGGGAGGGCCCTCACCTGCCTCCTCGGTGTCCGATCGGCGAATGACTGCTCTGTGCCTGAGATCCAGGCAGGATCAGTCAAATGCCAATAACACTGATCACAGGCGTGTTAATACACGCCAGTGATCTGTGTAAAAGATCAGTGTGTGCAGTGTTATAGGTCCCTATGGGAGCTATAACACTGCAAAAAAAAAAAGTAAAAAAAAGTGTTAATAAAGGTCATTTAACCCCTTCCCTAAGAAAAGTTTGAATCACCCCCCTTTTCCCATAAAAAAATAAATAAAACAGTGTAAATAAAAATAAACATATGTGGTATCGCACGCGTGCGTAAATGTCCGAACTATAAAAATATATTGTTAATTAAACCGCACGGTCAATGGCGTACACGTAAAAAAATTCCAAAGTCCAAAAAAGCATATTTTTGGTCACTTTTTTATACCATTAAAAAATGAATAAAAAGTGATCAAAAAGTCCGATCAAAACAAAAATGGTACCGCCCTGTAAGTGGAAAAATAAAAAAGTTATAGGGGTCAGAAGATGACATTTTTAAATGTATACATTTTCCTGCATGTAGTTATGATTTTTTCCAGAAGTATGACAGAATGAAACCTATATAAGTAGGGTACCATTTTAACCGTATGGATCTACAGAATAATGATAAGGTGTCATTTTTACCGAAATATGCACTGTGTAGAAACGGAAGCCCCCAAAATTTACAAAAAGGCGCTTTTTCTTCGATTTTGTCGCACAATGATTTTTTTCCGTTTTGCCGTGAATTTTTGGGTAAAATGACTAATGTCACTGCAAAGTAGAATTGGTGACGCAAAAAATAAGCCATAATATGGATTTTTAGGGGGAAAATTAAAAGGGTCATGATTTTTAAAAGGTAAGGAGGAAAAAACGAAAGTACAAAAACTGAAAAACCCTGCGTCCTTAAGGGTTTAATGAATTTGGGTGTTGCTGCACCGATCCTGCACATCATGCACAAAAGTCTTCATCTGCTTTGAGTTTATTACTGCCACAATATATTCCAGCTCACGAATGCAAGGTAGGGCTATACCTCCTTTTACATGAAACCACGCCCACTTTTTAAAACAGACTGTATAAAAAGGGCAAAAAGTTGCAAATTTTTGGCATCGGGGAAGGACTTTGCCTAAAATGTGCAACTTTTTTACAGCTAACAAGCAGCTGTGCAGGCTAAATAAATCACCCCCTGTGTTTTTTACAATTTGTGTAGGCAAGTTAATCTTGATTTGCACCATAATGTGTCATAGTGCACGTGAATGTGCCATAGTGCATCAATCCCCACAAAATGTATGTAATGTATAAGAAAGAGAGGTTTTGTTTTTTATAACATTCCTCCTTTCACAAGGTCATGTGTCATATATGGCACTTCTTTTAAATGTTCTTCATGGTTTAGGTTATCAATTGAATGCAAAATTTAGACATGTTATTTGTAAAGTTTTTTGTATTGAACACGTCCCCATTTTTCACCAAAGGTGCTATTGACATAAATTGTTCACAAGATGTTGGTAACAACCCAAGAAATCCATACATACAAAGAAATCAAAGCAAATAAGCTCAGAAATTAACCCCTTAAGGACCACAGGTTTTTTCATTTTTGTACTTTTGTTTTTTCCTCCTCACGATGAAGGAGAGCGCCGGCGATGCAGGGGATCCCGAAGAGGACGCTCCAGAGCCCCGAGGACAGGTGAGTGATCGTCCCCACAGCACTCGGGGCACCGTAAACGGCTATCCGGCGGCAGCTGAAGCAGTCTGCGCTGCCGGATAGCCGTTTATGCGATGGCCCCGACATATTAAAGCATCGTATGTTGATGCTGCCTTCAACATGCGATGGCCTTTGAGAGGCCATCCCATGTTGAAATTATCGTATGTCAGGGCCATCGTAGGTCGGGGGGTCACTGCATAACTTTATGCACGAAAATTTGTATGGCAGTATGAGGGCTCATTTTGCACACCATGATCTGAAGTTTTCATCTGTACCATTTTTGTTTCGATGGAACTTTTGATTGGTTTCTTTACATTTTTTTTAGAGTATGCAAAGTGACCAAAAAGAAGCAATTTTGGACTTTGGTATTTTCTTACGTATACGCCATTGACCGTGCAATTTAATTAATGTTATATTTTTATAGTTCGGACATTGATGCACACGGCAATACCACATATGTAAATTTTTATTATGATTTTATATTTATATATGAAATTTGGGAAAAGGGGGGGGATTTAAACTTTTAATAAGGAAGGGGTTAATGTGTGTTTTTGTAAACTTTTATTAAACTTTTTATTTTTATTTTATTTTACACTTTTAGTCCCCTTAGGAGACTTTTAGGAGGAATCATAAGATTACTTATACAGATCAATGTGGTTCCATAGAACAACATTGATCTGTGTGCTCTGTGCTCGCTTGATAAAGCCTGGTCCTTAAGACACAGACACATTAACTGTACAAAACCCCCCAAAAAAGTCTATATTTTATTCATGTATTTAATTGATCTGAGTTTATATATAAAATACATGGCCTGTCTTAACAGGTATAATAACTGTGGTGGGCATAACATTTTCATATTTTTAACATTTGTTCCATATATTATTATTATTATTATATCTTCATTATGTATCTGTCAAGAACCACGAAACCAGATTGAGACATTTGGGTTTTTTGTGTCGAATGTGTTATAGGGTTCGTTGTGGGCAAGAATTTTCAACAAAAAAATCCTACAAATTCTCCACTTTACTTGGAAAACCCTACAAAGGGGCGTGACCATCAGGGAAAAGGGATGTGTCTCTAAAAAAACCTAAATTTTCTAGAGAAACCTTTAAATTTACTAATGTTTTTAAGCTTTGGAAAACCGCTAACATGTGTAACATGTGTAACGTGTAAAAAGAAAAACATAAGGAAAATCACCAAATACAAGATACAATAGTTAAAATCATGGAAAAGATACCTGCTTGAAACAAAATCCTACTTAGAAAACTATACTCCACTCTTAGTAAATGAGGGCCAATGTGTGTAGTGCAGTAAAAATCACACCTTGATAAAAATAATAAAGAATACAAAAATAGCGGAATCCAAGGACTTGGTCAAACACACATAGGGGTCGTAAGCAAGAGATTGTACTCAGGAATAGTGTTGCTCGCGAATATTCGCAATGCAAATTTTATTTGCGAATATCGCATATTCGCGAATTTGCGAATATTCGCGAATATAGCACTATATATTCGTAATTACGAATATTATTATTATTTATTTATTTTTTTTACAGTACACATCACAGTGATCATCCCTCTCTGCTTCCAGCTTGTGTGGTGTAAAGAAGGCTCTAATACTACTGTGTGAGACTGGCGTGCGCATTTTCGCATATACGAAAATTTGCTTATGCAAATTTTCGCATATGCAAATTTTCACATATGCTAATTTTAGGATGCTAATTTTCGCATATGCAAAAATAAAACGTGAATATTACAAATATGCTAATTTAGAGAATATATGATGAATATTCGTCCATATATTCGCGAAATATCGCGAATTGGAATATGGCCTATGCCGCTCAACACTACTCAGGAATAGCTGAAGTCAGGATACCAGGACCAGCATAGTGAAATCACAATCCTAAACCACAGGAACACTCATGGAGATCAGAGACCACAAGGGCAGAGGCAAACTGAACTGTTGCAGTTTAAGAGTATGCTCACAATGCGCAATTCCCGTGGAATTCCGTAAGCCGGATTATGTACAGTGAACATTAACAGTGTGAATGGGTCTTCCACCAGATGAGTTCAAACTGAGAAATTTCAGCAGCGGGCAATTCCACTGCTGAAATTGTTCTGTGTGAAGAACAAACATGTTCATTCTCTGCGTGAAAGTCCAAAAGCACTGCATAGCCATCATCTGGCAGCCGCCAGATTGAATGTCCGCTTGCGAAGATTCTGCAAGCAATGATTCTGCAATGTGAACATACCCTAAATAGGCAGAAGCCAGCAGGAAAGGGAAACAAGGTGCTGCTTATTAGTATAATCTAAGAGGTGTAGCTGTGTACTGAGAAGAGGGGTAAAAACCCTGAGGCGTAAATATCCTCCTCTCTATTTTATTTATTCACTAGTGGAGTACCAGGCGTTGCCGGGTTTTTCCTTCCTAATCCTTGTTGTGGAGTAAAATCAACTGAGGAAGCTTTTGACTTCATATCCCGTCCTCATATATTGTTGTCATATCCCAACCCCATATCCCGACCTCCTATCCTGACCTCCTATCCCATCCTCCTATCCCGACCTCCTATCTCAACCTCCCATCCCGACCTCCTATCCCGTCCCCCTATCTCGACCTCCTATCCCGACCTGCTATCCCGTCCTCTTATCTCGACCTCCTATCCCAGCCTCCTATCTCATCCTCCTATCCCGTACTCCTATCCCGTACTCCTATCCCATCCTCCTATCCCGTCCTCCTATCTTGACCTCCTATCCCGACCTCCTATCCGATCCTCCTATCCAGTACTCCTATCCCGACCTCCTATCTCAACCTCCTATCCTGACCTCCTATTCTGACCTTACTATTCCATCCTCATATCCCGTCTTCCAATCTCAACCTCCTATCCTGACCTCCTATCTTGACCTCCTATCTTGACCTCCTCTCTCTACCTCCTATCTCGACCTCCTATCCCGACCTCCTTTCTTGACCTCCTCTCTCGACCTCCTATCTCGACCTCCTATCTCTACCTCCTATCCCGACCTCCTATCCCGACCTCCTATCCTGTCCTCCTATCTCGACCTCCTATCCTGACCTCCTATCCTGACTTTCTATCCCTTCCTCATATCCCGACTTCCTATCCCGACCTCCTATAACAGCCTCCTTTCTCATCCTCCTATCCCGACCTCCTATCCCATCCTCCTATCCCGTACTCCTATCTCAACCTCCTATCCTGACCTCCTATTCTTACCTCTTATCCTGTCCTCCTATTCCATCCTCCTATCCTGTCCTCCAATCTCGACCTCCTATCTCGACAGGAACATAGCAAGTGGTCAGTAGGCAGGTGGCAAAGGAGCAAGGTCAGGTCACGGAGCAAAGGGTGAGTGACAGGATGGGATTCGCATGCGGGCGTGTCCCGCGATGCGAATCCCAGCCCCGCCGGCAGCAGCAGGTAATGGGACCGTGCGCTCACTGCCAGCATCTGCGACGAGAGCGAATAACGTAACAATAATTGAGCACCCCAACCTTTGTAGTTAAGCTTATGTAAGATTGTGCTTATGAAAAATATACTATTACTATTTTATTATTAGGAAATTTAAATAAGGAAATAAAACATTTTTACATTCATCCATTTTCATGTTTTTCCTTCTCTTCTTCTAAGAGCCACTGCTTTATTTTTCTATCTACAGAGCCATGTGAGGGCATTTTTTTTGTGGGACCAATTGTACATTGTAATGACACCCCAAATTTTATCTTACAATTTTGCAAAAGAAAAAAAAAGAAACAGAAATATAGGGGAAAAAAATCACTCTGATGTGGTCTGACTTTGTGATGCTGGGGGAGCCCAGGGTGTCAGTGCATTGTGGGGTGCACACATAGGAGATGCTGGGTAGCCCAGCTGATCGAATAGTATGGGCGTCACTAATAGTTTGTAAGCCAGCATGGTGCACTACAGGTTATGATATAACTGCCACCCTGTGTAAGCCTTATATGTGTGCAACTATAATACTAAGCAACTACCCCCTCATGAATAATAGGTGTGTGAGGTGTTGTTCATGAGTATTTTGCACCTGTGCGACCTCCCCGTATATAGTATTGTGGCTTATTTGCTTCATATTTATATACCAACTTGCCTTTGTCTTTAATGTTTTATTGTTTTTTAAGAAAAAACTAACTAAACACGATAATAAATGTATCTAAACTGTATGTCAATAGGATAATAAATGTATCTAAAAATTATGTAAACAGGATTATAAATGTATCAAAAAATTTCAAAACTTGCATAAAACAAGCTCACTGTTGTCACACCCAATTAAAGTCAAATTGTGTAAGTCTTACAAACAAGGAATGCATACTAAAAACAGAAGTGAATCATGTTCTTACGCACCTAAAATAGGTGCTACAAAAAGAATGGTAAAAAGACAATTGATCTGAATAATATTAACTATTGAAACTTTATATATTCATGCCATTAAAAATGTTTGGATTTCTTTTCTTCCAGTTTATTTTTCCTTTTGGCAGTTACATGGTTATATTTATCTGCAGAATTGACATTCAAAGTTTTAGATCAATAATATACATTTATTTAAGATTGATTTACCTATTTACACCGGAAGCATGGTTATGATGTGACTGACTAAATGAGAGAGACGTAAAGCTCTATGTGCATTGTACTTAGTCACTTGCACATATTTCATCATGACATACACACATATTGTATACATTTTTACATCTTCTATAACAAAACCATAGGGAATTGATATATATATATATATATATATATATATATATATATATATATATAAATATATATATATTTATATATATATATATATATATATATATATATATATATATATATATGATCTTTCATGAGCGAGTCCACTCTTGACATTTCTGTAAATATTTGATTATATCTTTCATGTGACAACACTGAAGAAATGACACTCTGCTACTATGTAAAGTAGTGAGTGCACAGCCTGTAAAAGGCTAGGATTCCAGTTGTTTTTTTTTCCAGTGTTTTTTTTACTGAAAAAAACGCCAGAAAATACGCCAGTGCAACTTCCTGTGTCTGACGTTTTTCTGGCATTTTTTCATTTGACTTGAAATTGCATTTTTGATCCCTATGACGTTTTTTTTTCAAAATGTGTTGGGCACTGTTCCATGATGGGAGTAGTAGTAGTACCTGTACTAATAGACATATCGCCCCGAGTGTTAGTCATGACACCCGATGCGATCGTCCATAATATAGCAGAGATGCGGGGGGCTCTATACAGCGCTCACATCTCTTCTCTGTACTCCGGCCAGTGATGTGAATAGAACATCACTCATTCATACTTTCCGCCCAGAGTGATGATTGGCCGGATGGTTGCAGCCAATCACAGCTCTCAGGGGGAAATATGAATGAGTGATGTTCGATTCATATCACTGGCCGGAGTATAGTGCAGAGATGCAGAGCACAGGAGAAAGCCGCTCCACATCTCTGCAATAGATAGGATGATCACAGCGGATGACAGGAGTGATACCTGCTGTGATCTGTCCTTAACTGCAGGTATTACTACTCCCATCATGGAGCACACTCTGCTCCATGCTGTGAGCTGTAGTACCTGCATTAATAGACAGATCATAGCGAGTGTAACTTCTGACACCTGTTGGGATCTGTCTATTAATGCAGGTACTACAGCTCCCAGCATTGAGCAGAGTGTGCTCCATGTTGGGAGTAGTAGTTCCTGCAGTTAAGGAAAGATCACAGCAAATGTCACTCATGACACCCGCTGTGATCCTCCTGTAGAATGTATAGATGCGGCCGGACACTCTTCTATGGTGATTATACTGATGTATATATACACCTATTTATATTTCCCACAGAGAGTTGTGATTGGCTGAAACCATCTGGCCAATCACAGCTCTCTGTGGGAAATATGAATAGGTGTATATATACGTCAGCGCAGGGGACCATAAAAGAGTGTCCGGCCGCATCTATAAATTATATAAGAGGATGACAACAGAACCCGGGCGATCTGTCAATTAGTACAGGAACTATTACTCCCATAATGGAGCAGTGTGTTCCATGCTGGGAGTAGTAGTACTACCTAAAAAATTCAAAAAGTAAAGAAAAAAAGTGAAAAACACCCACACACTACATTTTTATTATTGTCGGCTACATTTTTAGTGCCCTGCCCGCACACATAAATTGATCCCTGTTTAAAAATGAATACAAATTTTGTTTTAAAAAAGATAAATTTCGTTAAATAAAATTTTTCCATCACTACTGTATCTTTTTTATAATTTTTTTTAAATGGTACCCTACAAAATGTTATTAAAAAAAAGGTATCTCCATCACTTTTTTGGATCGCTAAAGTTCAAAAGAGAATAAAAACCACCTGAAAAAACGCCAAAGTTAAAACCTACATGGCGTTGGTGTTTTTTCACTCCCATAGACTTCTTTGGAGGAAAAACCCCATGATTTCAGGGAAAAAAACACCATGGGCTCAACATGTTGCGATTTTGCAAAACCACCAAGGAGCCGAAAAATGCCAAAAAAGAGTGAAAAGCGCCAAAAGGATTTAAAAAACGCCAAACTGAAAAACGTCAAGTGGAAAAAGGATTTAGCAATTTCTCATTGATTTACAGCTAACATCTGGCCACAGCTTTTTTGGGCCGAAAAAACGCCATGCGGCAGAATTGGCGATTTTCTTGGCGTTTTTCCCCCCAAAAAAACAAGTGGAATTCCAGCCTAACAGTGTTGTTTCCCTTCACAATAACAACATGTCTAAATCTTGGCAACAAAAGTGAGCATACCCCTAAGTGGAAATGTCCAAAATTTCTCCCGTGCTTCCTACATACCCTGGATCTTATAGCTTGAACATGTCTGGCTCTCACCCACCATCAATGCCTTTAAAAGCAACGTGGAACCCACCTCTTCAGAACTGATTAAAACCTACAAAACTCTGCTGCCACATTATTGATCTATGAACGGCTCCTTCCTTAACTGATCACAGATGACCAGATAACCAGCCATCTCCTTTACCTACTGTGTCCCTCCCCTTGTAGACTGCAAGCCCTTCATAGTAGGAGCCATTTCTCCCTCTATATCAGTCTGTCATTACCTCTGTTTCATGAGCATTGTGCTTGATCTGGAGTTTTGATATGTATTTCAACACCTGTATTTCAACAGCATCCTGATACACTATATGAGGGCACAGAATGGGCCTAATCACTACATGAAGACACATAGTGAACCTACTATATTCGGAAACAGAGTGGTCTTTTACCATTTGAGGGCATAACTACTAAATGAAGGCACAGAAGTTGGCCTAACTGCTATATTATAGCACAGAGGGGCCTAACTACTATATGGAGAAAAGGGGTAATGCTAACTGCTATATGGCGGCAAAGAGCCTGCCTAACTAATATATGAGAGCTCAGAGGTGAGCCTACATACTATAAGGCTATGTTCA